>NW_024543869.1:30000-36562 GCF_018167655.1 Microtus oregoni | reverse complement strand
CAGCAAATATGCACATCTAGGCCCTGTCAACAGAAGAGGGCACTAGATTTCCACCATGTGGTTTCTGGAAAGTCCAGAAATTCCATCTCTCCATTTCTGATTCTTTCAATCACTGCAGGCAGGCCTGCATTTAATGAGAGAGTGGACACCACTCCTCGTTCCTTCCTGTTTCTCACGTGTTCATGTCTCACGTGTTCATGTCATAAACACGCGCACATGTGTTTATGGGGTGGCTTTTGAACTAACCAAGATGACTGGTTCCATATCTGGCAGAGAGGCAGTTGGATCTCTGGGAGTTTGAGGACAGCCTGGTCGACAAGAGCTAGTTCTAAGACAACAGAGAAACCATGCCTTGAAAATCAAAACCAAAACACAAACAAAAATAAATAAATAAATGAATAAATAAATACATAAAATAAAACATGAATTAAATGAGAAAGAGAGAGGGAGAAGAAATGTCAATTTGTCAATTTTCAGACCAGAAATAAGAAAAAACAAAACCATAATGTCACCAAGATGACAGCCTGGTTTATATAGTGAGTTAAAGGTATTATACAGAGAAACCAAAAATAAAAAATAATAAAAGAAGAAAACAGGAAGGAAGGAAGGAAGGAAGGAAGGAAGGAAGGAAGGAAAAATAGGTGCTTTCCTTTTTTTCTTTGTTTATCTCAGGTTATTTATTTTTATTTAATTTTTTTCTAAAATTGCAGCAGCAGCAGTATATTTTGGGCAGCTGACTACTATCATGGAAGCGTTCAGAAAGAAGTCCTGGGCCATGTAGTGAGATAGATTGTCTGGAGCATAAATAAAAAGCCAATTCCTGTCTCAAAAAAAGAAAAAAAAAATCAAGTTAAAATGTGAAATAATAAAATAAATAAGGGTGGTTTTTTTTTTTTTTTTTGCAATGAGTGAATTCAAGTCAACAACTTTCAATTTCCCAACTCCAACAGGAAAGGCTGCAGATATCCATATCAAAGAGGTCCAGTGGAGCTGTAGCCACACCCTTTAATGCTTGTGTCCCAAGGACACAGAGTTTAGGAAAGAAATGATCTTGATCTTTTTTTCAGGAGATCTGAAAACTCAAAACAGCAACCAAACACACACCAAGTAGGAAGAAATGACAGAGAGGCAGGGGAGTTCAAGGCCAGCCTCACCTACCAAGGACATTCCAGGACTGTTCCTAGATAAACCCTGTCCTCACAAAACCAAACACACACACACACACACACACACACACACACACACACACACACACACACACAAAACCCAGAAGAATAAGGAAAGTGTTCCTGAAACACCACAAACCAGCTAGATTGCACTTAATAGCAATCAAAAGTGGGTGAAATATAAAATGGAGAGAAATTCTTTGATGAAATCCAACCCTCTTTCTTGGTCAAAGCTGTACAGCCAATAGAACTAGAGGGAGGGAACATGTGTCCATCTCTCAATAAAAAAAGAAAAAAGGCTAGAATCTCACTGTGAGCGTAAAAGATGAAAATCTTACAGCTGACACCATCCAGTCTCAAGTTAGAAAAACTTGAAATGATGCAACAGGAGACAGACAGTTTCCCAATGAACTCTTGCTATTCTCCTGGGGAAGTTTTGTTCCTGAGGGTTTTTTTTTTTTTTTTTTTTTTTGATTTTTCGAGACAGGGTTTCTCTGTAGCTTTGGAGCCTGTCCTGGCACTAGCTCTTCTAGACCAGGCTGGCCTCGAACTCACAGAGATCCACCTGCCTCTGCCTCCCAAGTGCTGGGATTAAAGGCGTGCGCCAGGGCTGGAGAGATGGCTCAGCCGTTAAAGGCTAGGCTCACAACCATAAATATAAAGAGTTCGGTTCCCAGCACCCACGGCTGTCTCTCCAGCCACATTAAAAAAAAAAAAAAAAAAAAAAAAAATAAAGGCGTGCGCCACCACCGCCCGGCTCTGAGGGTTTTTGAACAACTAAAATCCCTCTTATCTTTTTGTTTTGTTTTGTTTTCCATGCCCCCTCAGAGGACACCTGGATGTTTTTTAAGGATTTGATTTTATTTTATTTAAGTATTTTGTTCCTCAGACATAACTCTGAAAACACTAATACGTAATAGCCAGTTTCTATTCAGGTCAGTTCAGATTTTTACCAAAACCTCCCTGTCTGGCATGTCTCTGTCTTTGTTGAGTTCCTGTACTTACAGAAGCCAAGAGATAGCTGGCAGCCATCCATAGAAAATGCCCTCTCCCTTTGAACACGGCCCTCCTTTGGTCTGAGTTTCTCACACAGCTCTGATGATGCAGGAGGATGCCAAGGGCCCAGTTGGTGCCTCAGCCCGATGCCTGCATCTGTGCCTTGGCAGCAGCTATTCATGTCTTGCCGCTCAGAGTCAAATTCCCTTAAGTTTAGCCTTCCCTAAGTGCTTGTTCACTTCAGAGGACTCAACCCTCATCTTCCGTGTCCTCCTGGCCTAATTTCTCATATTACTGATTTACTGAGTATGAATCAGTAATATGAGATGTTCCGGAGAGGGAGGAAGGGACATTCATGAAAAAAGTGAGTGTTCAACTAACTAACTCCCCATGGGTGAAGGAAGTAGTGAAAAGATTTTAATGAAGCAGAGAGAAATTTCTGGTTTTGGAAGGAGGAAATCCTGAATGGCTCCCTCTGTGTCGCAGGAGAGACTCCTGGAAAGGAAACCTCAGGTTTCCGGTCAGTCGGTCGGTTGGTCAGTTCGGGGAGAAATATTAGCAAGGAGGTAAAGGCCGTGCCTCACGACATCAGCAGTCCCCTTCTCTGGAAATTCTACGGTATCCCGGAGAGCTCTCGGAATTTTGTGATGTCACTCGTGTCCTAGAAACGCCAAGTGCCCTCAAGATACACTCTCTCGGTGCCTATAAGACTCAGTTCTAGACATGTTGTCTAGAGAATGGAGATCATGGAGAGGCCAGAGGGAGGAAGAAGAAAGCTGACCTCAGATCTCAGAGGAAAACACGGAGAAATAATTAGTGGTCCTGGGGAAGACGAAGTGAGTTCACCACTAGCAGGGACTAACTAGAGAGATTTCTGGATGTGATGGCTTTGAGACTTCCAGGGCTAGGGCTCAGGAACTGGGAGGTTTCTGGAATGAAATAGGTCTGTCTTGTTTCTCTGAGTTCCTAAAGGGCCAACCCACATCAAAGATTCACGATAGTTGATTTGACAAAGTCGGGAATTGACAAGGAGTGCGGAAGGAGTCAGTGAGATTTCAATACCAGCACTGCACATCACCCCCCCCCCCCCCCCCGGTCCTTTTCGTTGTGTAGCAATAATAATAGAGAAGGGGGAATAGCGCTCTGCCAAAGCCCGTATTTTGTTTTTTAATAGTCCAGGTGTGTTATTTCTTTTTGTACATCAGGCCATGAATTCGTAGGGAATGGGCTCCAGCAGCTCAGGCTCCTTCCCGTTAGTCCTCGCGAAGTGTGCTTCTCTGGGTTCGCTTGAGCTGAACCCAGGTGCCCTTCTCTTTGTCTTCCTTTTCCTTCTGGTCGTTCTCCTTCACCCGCTTCAGAAAGCTGTCTCTGCTCTTCGAGTGCTTGATGTGTTCAATCCGCACATTAATTCTCTTGGCAAGAATCTTGCCCTTAACTCGCTTGTTTACAATGATGCCCACAGCATGCTGGTGACATTGTAGACTCTTCTGGTTTTGCCGTGGTAACATTTATGGGGCATTCCTTTTTGAACAGTGCCCATTCCCTTGATGTCTATAATATCGCCCTTCTTGTAGATTCGTGGCCAAAGGATCAACTCCATGTTTCCTAAAGGGCCTAGAGAACATATAGCGAGTGCCCCTCCTCTTTCCCTTTGTGTTTGTCATTTTGGCGAGTTACTGAAAGATGACTACCGCGGCCGAAAGGCCCAAAGCCCATATTTTACCATACCTTATATCACAGCCATTAACAGGGTTGAGGCATCAAGTGCTGCAGTCAGTCTGACTCCTGTGATCCCCTAAGGTTTCTAGCTTCCCAGTTATGAATGACACCCTGGTCTCCAGTTCAGCTTGAGAGCTCTTTAAGAGCCAATGGATGAGAGAGTGGGAAGAGACTGCCTTTTTTTTTTCTTTTTCCATTTCTTTCTTTCTTTCTTTTGCTGTTTTGTTTTGTTTTTCAAGAAAGGGTTTCTTTGTGTATCTTGGGCTGTCCTAAAACTCACTCTGTAAATCAGGCCATCTTTGAATTCACAGAGATCTGTGTGTGTGCTGTGATTAAAGGCATGCACACACCACAGCCCGGCTGAGACTGCAATTTCTTGTTAGCTCTGGGTAAGTGACAATGGCTCTGTGTTGTGAATCTCTGTGAATCCAGACTATGTTATGTCCTTCAATGACATGAGTCTGAAGCATCAAGCACCCATCCCTATACTCCCTGAGGTCTCTGAAGTCACGGTGCATCCTTAAAGGCTTAGAAAGCTTTTCCCTGGTTCACCTTTGTGTGTGTGTGTGTGTGTGTGTGTGTGTGTGTGTGTGTGTGTGTGTGTGTGTTTTGTTCTATCTAGGAGAAGCACCATAGCAGTTGCATAGTGACTGAGAAATTTGATTTTTAGGAAATGATTTTTCATATCTGTGAGTGGTCTCTCCATAGCCACTCATCTTTTCTTAAACTTGAGTATAGGAATGAATGAATGAATGATCCCTCCCTCCCTCCCTCCCTCCCTCCCTCCCTCCCTCCCTCCCTCTTCATGGGAACGAGTATCTGGTCTTGCATTGAGGGCTCCCCAGTTCTCAGCATCTCCAGCCCAACCTGTCACAAGCTGATCACACATTTGCAAACTTGGGATATATTCTGCTGAATTTTTGGGATAATGAATTTCATCAACTATGGGACTAACTTTGTTCTGACAGGACACTCACAATCTCTCCTCATCACACCCACATAGTGTAACAACTTTGTGGTTCCTCCATAATGTGCTTATTTCTGTCAGGGAACTGAAAGCCAGCCAGCCGGCCAGCCAACACTATCTTTCCTTGTTTCTCAGTTTGTTCTTATATTCTGTCTCCCCCCCCCCCACGTTTAAAAAATTTATTTATTTTTATCTTATGTGCATTTGTGTTTTTGCCATGGCTCTCGGGCTCCTGGATTACAGACAGCTGTGAGCTGTGATGCTGGGAGACATGGAGCATCTCTCTCTATAGCCCCTGCCTGGAAAACTTTCAGAGTTCACTCTGCCCCCTGAGTAAAGGTGTTATGCTTCCTTTTATTGTATATTTAGTGTTTGTGTTTGTGTGTGTGTGTGTGTGTGTGTGTGTGTGAGAGAGAGAGAGAGAGAGAGAGAGAGAGAGAGAGAGAGAGATTCATTATGAAATAAAAGGCAGTCAACAACAGCAAATTTTGTATTTATTTGTTCATCCATCCACGTATTTGCTTACTTACATACTTTATTTATTTACAGTGGAAGACTTAATTCAGTAAGAATGATCAGAAGGGTAGGTAGGGTATCCTTGGGAAAAGAGTAAGATATCACGATGACTTTCCCTTCCGAGAGGAGCTTTCTGGGTAGACGTGAAACTGCAGTTTCAAGCGCCTGCTTTCCACAAGACCTTTTCCAAGGTCAGGCATTTCTTAGGTAAGCAAGGATCTCAGTCAGTTCCCTTTGAGGAACTCAACGTTAACGTCTGACTGGTGCCTATTGTCAAGGCCAATGGGACACTCCTCAGCCCCTCCCTGACCTGACGTGACCTGAGAAGCCACACCCCACCCCAGTTCACAGGCCCCTCTTAATCTATCTAACTAACTGTACAGCATAAAACGTGGAATCTCTTCTCAATGAAATGCTGTTGTCAGCCATTCGAAGACTTTATTCTCATCTCAGATCAGATGATCCTGTCCAGCAGGGATGTCTTCTTTCCGTGTTTCTTCTTCTTTTGTATGTTGCAGTCAGTTCAGATGTGCTGGTATATGGTGAGAGAGAGAGAGAGAGAGAGAGAGAGAGAGAGAGAGAGAGAATTGCTTTTTATTTATTTGAAGAGTTTTAATGATTCAGCTATTTCCAGCCTTATTTACCAGCACCTTTATTATTACCAGCGAGCACCTTCCTCTGAAAACATTGGAACCCCCCCCATCTGTACATGTCATGCACGTGCGTGTGTGCGTATGTATGTATGTATGTATGTGCGAGCGCGTGTGTATCCCATCTATCTATCCCTTCATCAATTTCCATTTTAGGAGCTGCTTTGCTGACACTCACCCAGAACCAGTGACATGGAGGCCACCATTTTCTTAGCCAGTGACAGTCAGGAGACAGAAAGAAAGAAAGAAAGAAAGAAAGAAAGAAAGGATGTACATTCCCAAAGAAAGAAAAAAATTAAGTAAATTGTAAAAAGTAAAAAAAAAATCAAGAAAGTAAGTAAATACATACATAAAAAATAGACAAATAAAGAATGAATAAATAATAATTGAAACATTCAATAAGTAAATAAGTGAGTCATGCTAAATCAGCAGATAAACAGATATATGAAAGAAGGAAGTGAAGGAATGAATGAACAAGTAAGTAAATAGGTGGGTCATTTTTTAAAGAAGTAAGTAAATGAGATGGGCTGAACAGATAGATAAGTAAG
>NW_024543869.1:0-17500 GCF_018167655.1 Microtus oregoni | reverse complement strand
GGTAAGGCTTCCTTTCCGGGGCGCACTCTTGAGCGTTCGCGGACAGGGGGGACCGGACCGAGAAAAAGCATACTACACAAGAGTGTCCCCCGAGAGCCAGGCCTGCCTCTCCGGCAACACCCACCGGGTCTGCACCAGGCGGGGAGGCATTCTTACAGTCAGTCCATCAGACAGACCACCTTTAACGGTGAGAAGAAAATGAAAAAGGCCGGCCGCGACCGCTCAACACCACCCAACGGCTCACCGCCTACGGGAGAAGGCAGCGCGTGGTGGGCCGCTCGCCCGATCTCACGAGATAGCCGTGAGAGAGCCATCTTACCGCTCGCCTCGACCCCCTTACTTGATCCTCGGGACCACACACCTCGCAGAGGAACACACCGCTAAAGGCCGTACACCACGCGCAGGAGGCATACACGTCAGAGAACCGGGAAACGCCGCCGCCGCTCAGAACCGGGCACCTCTGAAGATCGGCCTGGAACGCTCCAGGAGCACCACAAGGATCACAAAGCAAGGCGCGTGCACACGAACCCGGTCGGGAGGGGCACGTAACACGGCATATCAGCCGACCCTCCCCCGGCTCGGAGGGAGGAGGGCCAAACAGACCCACACACGGTGGGCATAGCGAAACGCGCGACGGGGAACAAAGCCCCCGGCGCGCCTCACAGGAACCCCCACGAACCACAGCGAGGAGTGCGGGGGGGCTTTCACAGGGCTCAGGCCGGATAACCGCACCCCTGCCTTCCACACACCACCGGTAAAGGTGGGGAGGAGAGACGAGGGGCCCGCTGGCAGAACGAGAAGAGCGGCCGCCATTCGCCATGAATGTCCGTCCCTCGCCTGGCGCGGCTTAGGCCTCCGGCCCGAATGAACACAGGGCGAGCACACCACATCGATCAACAAAGCGGAGCCGGGAAGAATCGAGCGAGAGATCACCACAGACCCAACACATGCCGCAAAAAAAAGCAAAAAAAAAAAAAGAAAACCCTTCACACACCTCCACACCAAAAAACAGCGGCGGGGGGTCAACCAGGGAATCCAAGAAAAGGTGTGCACTCGGGAGGCACATAAGGCAGCAGAAGGGCCGGGCCACCCTCAACCCAAAAGGACTCATGGAGACTCGGGAGCTCCACAAGCTGGGAAGGGGGTGAGAAAAAACAGTGCGCTCGGGAGGCACATGGGAGCAGAGGACCATGGAGGAGACTCGGGAGCTCCACAACCTGGTCCCCGCCCTCCCAAAAAAGAAAAAAAAAAAAAAAAAAGCACCGGGACGGCAAGGGAGAAAAAGAAGCATCGAGAGACGGGTCCCACCATCCAAGCAGAACGGGTGACAAGCCACGAAGCGGGGATGCCTGACACGCTTCACCACGGGCAAAAGCAAGGCAAGGAAGCCGGTCATCTCAAAAAGCCGCACAGGAAAAGCACACACGGGCCCAGCCCCAAAAGGCAGCGAGACGCGGGCTGGGCTAGACGGGAAAAGTAACACCCAGTGAGGCTCAGAAGACAGACCGCCACCTAGCGTCCTTTAATGTCACCCAATTAAAGGACAGCGTGTCAGCACCTATCTGCAGGTACAATAAGGACAGATAGCAACCATTAGAAGAATGACAACAGGTACGGGGAGTCATTCACAGACCACACAGAACTCCTGAAAGTGAGGCTGGGTGAAATGTCCCAAAAATGTCCCCATAAACAAGAGAACCGACCCTCAAAGGAACAACTGGTCGACCTCATAACCATGAAAGGACCGAGAGAGCGAGGTGGACATGTCAGAAAGCCGGGCGCCCAGCCTCCTCCCGGCCGAGGACCCTGCGACCAGCCGCTAGGAATGGAGAAGGGCAAGAAGAAAAAACTTGGAAAAAAAAAAAATCTCGAGTCCAAGAAACCGGGGACCAGTGAACAGGGGAGCCGGGACCACCACCCTCCTCTCGGCCTCGACAACACGAGGCCCGCCGCTGGGCTCTCGCAAGACCGAGGGCAGGAGAAAGGGGCGGGGTAGAGCTCCGAGACCCCAACGAGTCCGGACCAGGGAGGCGAGGAAGCCGGCACCACGGCCTCCTCTCGGTCTCAGGATGGCAAAGCCCGCCACTGAGGACCGAGGGTTCCTGACAAGAGGAAGAAAATGAATAAAAAGCTCCGAGAGTCCGGAACAGGGAGGCGAGAAAGCCGGGACCACCGCCTCCTCTCGGCCTCAAGATGAGGAAGTCCGGCACTGAGGACCGATGGTTCTCGCAAGAGGAAAAAAAAATGTCCGAGACCCCAGCGGGGAAGCCGGGATCAACCATCGCCTCCTCTCGGCCTCGGGTCGCCGGGTCCCAGGGCTCTTAGAAGAGAGAAAAGGCAAGGGAAAAGCAACTTTTAAAGCCGGGGTATTTCACCGATCCTGGGCCCGGGAGGACCCGACACCTAGCGGGGGTACGCGAACGACTGAAGCCTTCTGGTCGACCCGCTCGAGTCTCCCAGCACCCTCTCCAGCTGGTCCCGTCACTCGGTTCCATCCCCAACGCACGCACGCATGCACCCATGGGTGACTTCCGGCACAACCTCCTACACAGAGACCGTTCCCAAGCACGACACCGACTCCGGGACACACCCGCCTGCCAGGCCGGGACTCTCGTCACTCTTTCCGCCTCACAAAAGCCGTTTCGCCCCGTCCTCGTCACCGACCGAGGACCAGGAGAAAAAGGCCACCGCTAGGGGGCGCCCGACAACCGACCGCCATAGATCGCTCGCTCGCTCGCTCGCTCGGCCGCGGCGGCGGCGGCGGCGGCGGCGTCTTCACCTTCTCTGGCGTGACAGCGTCCTCCCACGCTCACGCCCGGAGGTGGCACGGGCCCACAGCAGGACAGGGAACTCCCCTGTCGGTTCCCCCACCCCACCCCCGAACACGGTGAACGTGGGCCGGGCTGGACATTCGGGGCTACGAAAACGAAAGTACGACCGAGACCACAGGCAGCTAGGAAAACAGGCGAATCGATCGTTCGCTCGCTTGCTCACGGGAAACAAAGAGTGTGTCTGACAGGCCAGGGGCTTCTGCAACCATTAGGGCATGGTGAGAAGGAGGGACCGAGGGGGACCGAGGGGGACCGAGGGAGGCGGCAACGGCAGTTCCCTGCCATCTAAGTCTCCTTTCACCATGGCCACTGCTTGCTTGCTTGCTTGCTTGCTTGCTTGCTTGCTTGCTTGCTTGCGGTTCTTTTTCTTCACCCCACTCCCCACACCCTCAGCCCACACTTCTCAGACTAAATACCGAGTCGGAGAAAATTAAAACAGCCGTGGAATAGTTTTTTTTTAAATAATAATCATAATAATAATAATGAAATAAAAATAGTTTTGAAAAAAATCCCACTCGAATTTCATTTCCGGGAATAATATCGTCATAGTGATGTGTCACTTAGGACAGAAAAAAATAAACAGGTCACTTTAGTCATTTCTTGGAGAGGGTCTGTTTCCCCACCACGATGGTTCTCACTTGCTGAGTTGCTGAAGATGATCTCCTGATCCTCGTGTTTTCAGTTTCTGAGTGCTGCTGACATGACAGACATGGGCCCTCACACTCGAGTTTATGAGACACTACTGAGAGCGTGGAGCCCATAGGACAAGGCTCTGGCTTTCCCTTCCCCTCCCACATAAGCCAGATAGATAAATAAATAAATGCCCAGCAGCAGAAGCATGAAAGCAGCTTCTCAGACCCTTTAGAGCTCCTGAGTACTGGGGTTACAGTCATGGCAGAGGATATGACTAGGCCAGGGCTCCCTTCACAACCACCATCCAGGCCTGCCTGCCTGCCTGCCTTCCTTCCTTTTTTAAATGCCAGTTTACTAAAATTTTAGTTATTTTTAATTGCGTTGGGAGGCTAGAAATTTTTGGGTTTTCGGGAGAGGGCAGACATATGAAAGAAAGGAAGAAAGGAAGGAAGGAAGAAGGATCAGAGCAGTGAATATACAGGTACACAGTCCTTACACCAATGTTGACTGCAGATAGAAAAATAAGAGGAAGAAAAAAAAAAATAGAACGTCACCAAAAGGACAGCCTGGTCTATAAAAATGAGTTCCAGGACAGCCAGGGCTATTCCATGAAATTGGCTGAGTTCGAATCAGCAATTTCCCAACTCCAACAAGAATGTTTACTACAGGAAAGGCAACAGATGTACACATCAAGGAAGGCCAGTGGAGCTGTAGGCACACCCTTCACACCCTTTGAAACTTCTCTGTCCCAAGGTCACAGAGTTAGGAAAGGAAAATAACAACACGTCACTGAAGTCATTCCTAGGCTAGGCCTTCCTTCACAACCATTTGAAAGGATCAGAGCACTGAATATACACACGCACGGTAATTACACCAACGTGGACTGGAAAGACACCTAAACTAACAGACACACACACACACACACAATCCATAGCATTTGCTGCCTAGCAGATAAAATGAATGCCAGTGTCAGTAGGCACACCCTTCACACCCCTTGAAACTTCTCTGTTGCAAGGTCACAGAGTTAGGAAAGGATCTTGATCTTGAACTTTCCTTAATAGTGAGTCTGTGTGTGTATATCACACTCAAGCCAAGTACCCCTCAGAGCTCATGGAAGACAAAACAGAGCTCTAGAATAAGAGAGACGGGGGGGGGGGGGGGGGGGGGGGGGGAGGTTCACTCAAGAAAATGAAAGCAAAACCCTACACAAACCCTGGCACACAGTAAAATCAGTCCTATGAGGAAATTTGTAGCTCTAATTGCCTACTTTTTAAAAAGACTTCTAACCGGGTAATGGTGGTACACGCCTTTAATTCCAGCACTCGGTCTGGTCTCCAAGAGCTAGTTCCAGGACTGACTCAATTAGAGAGAACTAGAGAGAAACCCTGTCACAAAACAAACAAAGGAATAAAGTATTACATAAATACTTTATGGAAGAATAGATGGACAGATAGACAGACAGACAGACAGACAGACCCACACCCCATCTTCTGCCTTCTGAAGGTACCAGGCTCTCTCACAGGGGTCAGGCAGAAACGTAGGCAGTGTATGTGTGTGATATCAAGCAAGCCTATATGTGATATATAGGGTATGATAGGATAATGTCAGTATTAAATTGGGGTAGGTCTCAGGAGCACAAGAACCCAAATCTGTGCTGTACTCCCTGTCACCAGAAGAGGGCACTAGATCCCCACCATGTGGTTTCTGGACATTCCAGAAATTCCATCTCTCCAGTTCTCATCCTTTCATTGTTCCTCCTGCATGCCTACACCTAGTGAAAGAGTGGGCACCTTTCCTCCCTGCTTGTGTGTATCTGTGTCTGTCACAGCCTGGATAGCCAGAGTGCCCGCCACCTCTGCCTGAGATAGATGTGGCCGGCAGCCCTGGGGCTGGGGGAAAGGGAGAGAGAGAGTGGGTCCCCTGGAGAGCCTTGGGCAGAGGCTCTGTGGATTCCCTGGAGGAGGCCTGACCCCCTCTGAGGAGCCCATGGGGGAGGGGGAAAGGGAAGGTCAACCATTACAGTCCTGCCTGGCTTTTGCTTTGCTTTGCTTTGTTTTTGTTTTGTTTTGTTTCCAGGTACAGCTGTGACCAGGTCTGAATCCAGGACAGACTCCAAAGCTAGAGAGAAATCCTGTCTCAGAAAACAAAAAAAAAAAAAAATAAACGAATGGATAGATAGCTACATAGCCAGACAGAGAGATGATAAAAACACCTCCAAGATCAGGGAGACCAAGGCAGGCAGATCACTGTGAGTTTAAGGCTCCCTTGTTCTGCAGATTGAGATTCAGGACAGGCAAAGTGACACAGAGAAACCCTGTTTTCAAAAAAAAAAAAAAAAGGTGGGGGCTGGAGAGACATGACTCTGTGGTTAAGAGTGCTGACTGCTCTTCCAGAGGACCCAGGTTCAATTCCTACCACCCACATGGCAGTCAACAGCTGTCGATAACTCCAAGATCTGACACCCTCAGATAGACATACATGCAGGCAAAACACCAATGCCGATAAAATAAATTATTAGGAAAATAAATATATAAAAGAGGTGTTTAGTGCATGCCTTTAATCTCAGCACCAGGAGGAAGAGGCAGATGACTCTCTGTGAGTCTGAGGCCAGTCTTGTCTACAAAGTGAGTCCCAGGGCATACAAGGGTACACAACGAAACCTTATGTTGAACAACCACAAATAAACAAACAAATAAAGAGATAATAACAATAAAAATATTTGAGAGTTCAAATAATTGACTTCATCCACAATAAAAGAATATAAAAATAAAAATATCAAATGCACTTGAACACATCGGCACAGGAGACCGCTTCCTAAATAGAACCCCAGTAGCACAGACACTGAGAGAAACAATTAATAAGTGAGAGAGACCTCCTGAAACTGAAAAGCTTCTGTAAAGCAAAGAACATGGCCAACAAGACAAAATGACGGCCTTACAGAATGGGAAAAGATCTTCACTAACCCCACATCAGACAGAGGTCTGATCTCCAAAATACACAAAGGACTCGAGAAATTGGTCATCAAAAGAACAAATAATCCAATTAAAAAAAAATGGAGGGCTGGAGAGATGGCTCAGAGGTTAAGAGAACTGACTGCTGTTCTAGAGGTCCTGAGTTCAATTCCCAGCAACCACATGATGGCTCACACCCATCTATAATGAGATCTGGTGCCCAGAACACTATATATGTAAAATAAATAAATTAAAAAAAAAATGGAGTACAGACCTAAACAGAAAACTCTCAACAGAGGGATCGAAAGACACTTAAATGTTGGGGCGGGGGCGGGGGGGGGGGGGTCATGCAAAGATGAGAACACCACCAAGTATAATAAACCAAAAACAAACTTAAAAATTAAAACACACTGCGAGTCACAGAAGCTTATCAGCTAGCTGAGACCACAGGCAGAGTTTGGGCTTCTGACACTGTGGCAAAAGGCCGGTTTCTGAAACCAATTTTTATAGTAGGGGCATCGCAGGGCGGTGGTGGCGCAAGCCTTTAATCCCAGCACTCGGGAGGCAGAGGCAGGCGGATCTCTATGAGTTCGAGACCAGCCTGGTCTACAAGAGCTAGTTCCAGGACAGGCTCCAAAACCACAGAGAAACCCTGTCTCGAAAAACCTAAATAAATAAATATAGTAGGGGCATCAAGCATTAGCTCTGAACAAAGGAATTTTATAAGCTTGCCCTGACCAGTCAACATCAGACCCTAAGGAGGGGAGTGAGTTTTAACTAGGCAACTATCATGAAATATGTTTCAAAGTAGATTTCTTCAACAAATGCATGACAGTCCTGTATGAGACTGTGCTGTAGCATGGTTTTATTTCAGTGTGTGTGTGTGTGTGTGTGTGTGTGTGTGTGTTCTCTGACTCTCTTATACATTGAGTTTAACTTCAGATTTTATTTGTTTTTCTCAGTGTGCTCATGTCTGTCCGTGTGTGTGTGTGTGTGTGTGTGTGTGTGTGTGTGTTCTCTGACTCTCTTATACATTGAGTTTAACTTCAGATTTTATTTGTTTTTCTCAGTGTGCTCATGTCTGTCCGTGTGTGTGTGTGTGTGTGTGTGTGTGTGTGTGTATTTACGTACGTATGTGTGTGGGGGGGGATCACAATTCAAAACATTGTAGCGAAGGCCCTTTTTAGACAAGCCTCCAGGACTGCCTTCCTTTGTTTTTTTTTTTTTTTTGTTTCTTCATTTTCATTCTTTCTATCTGTCTTTCTTTAGTTCAATTTTAATTTTTTTGTTTTGTTTTGTTTTGTTTTTCGAGACAGGGTTTCCCTGCATAACAGTCCTACCTAGCTTTTCTGGAACTAGCTCTTGTAGACCAGGCTGGCCTTGAACTCCCAGAGATTCACCTGCATCTGCCTCCTGTGCGCTGGGAATAAAGGCATGTGCCACCACTGCCCACCCATTTCCAAGTTTTATTTAAATCTCTCAGTGTGCCTTTTGTATGTGTGGGAGACAGGGAAGGTATCACATTTCCAAACATTTTCATAACTGCACTTAGCACTGTTTTAGCACTTTTACATTTAATTTTGCTTTTATTTAAGAGTGTTTCCAGTTGTGTAGGACTTAGTTTAATTTCAATTTCTTAAAGAATTTTTTATGATTTATTTAACTTTAGATGTGCAATGGTGTCAGGGTATCAGATCATCCAGGAACTGGATTTACAATCACGTATGAGCTGCCATACGGGTGCTGGAAATGGAAACCTCTTCCTCAGAGCCACTGAGCCATCTCTTCAGGCCCTTAATTTTTTTTTTAAAAATAAATATATGTTTCTCTGGGTGTGTGTGTGTGTGTGTGTGTGTGTGTGTGTGTGTGTGTGTGTGTGTTTATGGGGTGGCTTTTTTTTAATTTTTACTTATGATTTTATTTTTTTAATTTATTTATTTATTATGTATACAGTGTTCTGTCTGTTTGTATGCCTGCTGGACATGAAGAGGGCACCAGACCTCATTACAGATGGTTGTGAGGCACCATGTCGTTGCTGGGAATTGAACTCAGGACCTCTGGAAGAGCAGGCAATGCTCTTAACCTCTGAGCCATCTCTCCAGCCCATGGGGTGGCTTTTGAACTAACCAAGATGACTGGTTCCATATCTGGCAGAGAGGCAGGTGGATCTCTGGGAGTTTGAGGCCAGCTCTTTGTTGACAAGAGCTAGTTCCAAAGACAGGCTCCAAAGCAACAGAGAAATCCTGCCTTGGAAATCAAAACAAGAACACAAACCAAAAAAAAAAAAATAATAATAATAAAACATAAATTAAATGAGAGAGAGAGAGAGAGAGAGAGAGAGAGAGAGAAGAAATGTTGATTTGTCGATTTACAGACAAGAAATAAGAAAAAACAAAACCATAATACAAAACCATAATGTTACCAAGATGACAGCCTGGTTTATATAATGAGTTAAAGGTATTATACAGAGAAACCCTGCACCAAAAAAATAATAATAATAAAAGAAGAAAACAGAAAAAAAAACAAAGGAAGAAAAAAAACAAGGAAAAAGGATGGAAGGACGGAAGGAAGAAAAAACAGGTGTTTTCCTTTTTTTTTCTTTGTTTATCTCAGGTTATTTTATTTTAATTTTTTTTTAATTGCAGCAGCAGCAGTATATTTTGGGCAGCTGCCTAGCTGGGTAATGGTGGCAGCACATTTCTTTATTCTCAGCCCTCAGAAATCAGGAGAGGCAGAGGCAGGCAGATCGCTGTGAGTTTGAGGCCACCTTGTTCTGCAGTGTGAGTTTCAGGACAGGCAAAAGGACAGACACAGAGAAACCCTGTCTTGGGGGAAAAAAGTGTGTTTAGTGCAGGCCTTTAATTCCGGCACTAGGAAGCAGAGGTAGAGGCAGGGGCAGCTAGATCTCTGTGAGTCTGAGGCCAGCCTTGTCTACAAAGTGAGTTCCAGGGCAAACACAGGGAACCTCTATGTAGAAAAAAACCACAAATAAACTAATAATAATAATAATAATCTAAGAGCTCAATTAATTGACTTCACCCACAATTCAAAAATAAAAAAAAAGAGTGTGTCTGACTGATCAGTGAAAGGACTATGTGGGCCAAGGGGCTGCCACAATTATGGCTTGGTGAGAGGGAGGAACTGAGAGAGGGAGGGAGGGAGGGAGGCCTGCTTTCTTGGGGTTCTTTTTTGGTAGTTGTGTTTGTACAACCCCACACCCCACTTCTCATACTAAATACCGAGTCTGAGAAAATTAAAACAGCCGTGGAAAAATTCCCACTTGGATATCTGTTCCTGCCCTGTAAAACAAGAACCACAACAAAAATATCCATATCTAAGCAGACGAATTAAGTTGTAGCCTCACCCTTTAAAGGTTTAGCAAGGAGTTCTAGCTGTTGGGAAGGGCTGGTGACCTTGAACTTTACTAGTCTCTTAAATCTGCCCTCTCACTTTTACCAGGTGCCCTCAGGGGACAGGAGTGGAGGCCAGGGCCCTTGCTACAGGAGATTTCCTAGATCACCTACAGGCGCTTAGGATTCCTTAAGACACACGATACAGGAGACACAGAGAAAAAAAAAATTTTTTTTTTTTTTTTTTTCTGAGACCAGGATTCTCTGTAGCTTTGGCACCTGTCCTGGAACTGTAGACGACCAGGCTGGCCTCAAACTCACAGAGATCTGCCTGCCTCTGTCTGCCACAGAGAAAATTACAACAGCCATGGAATAATATGAAAAATTCTGATTTATGCCAGGCGGTGGTGGCGCACGCCTTTAATCCCAGCACTTGGGAGGCAGAGGCAGGCAGATCTCTGTGAGTTCGAGACCAGCCTGGTCTACAAGAGCTAGTTCCAGGACAGTCTCCAAAACCACAGAGAAACCCTGTCTCAAAAAACCAAAATAAATAAATAAATAAATAAATAAATAAATAAATATAATAAAAATAAAATAAAATGTTAAAAAAAAATCTGACTTTGATATCATTTCCAGGAATACTGATGCAGTGAATTATTTGGAGCATTTTCACTTCAGACAGAAAAAAATAAAAATGTCATTTTATTGATTTCTTTTAGAGGGTCTCTTTCCCACCAGGATGGTTTGCACTTGCTGGGTTTTGAAGATGATCTCCTGATCCTTGTATTCCCAGTTCCTGAGTGCTGCCGGCAGGACAGACATGGGCTCACTATACATTCGAGTTTTTGATGCAGTACTGAGAACCTGGAGCCCAAAGGACAAGGCTTCAGCTTCCCCTGCCCCTCTGACATAAGCCAGATACATAAATGATTACCCAGATTTTATTTAAATCTCTCAGTGTGGCTTGTGTATGTGGGGGAGACAGGGAAGGTATCACATTTCAAAACATTTTCATAACTGCACTTAGCACTGCATTCTTTTCCGTTTATTTTACTTTTATTTGAGAGTGTTTCCAATTGTGTAGGACTTAGTTAAATTTCTTAAGGAATTTTTTATGATTTATTTAACTTTATTTTATGTGCAATGGTCTGAAGATGTCAGATCACCCAGAAACTACTGAATTTACAATCACTATGAGCTGCCATGCAGGTGCTGGGAATTGAACCCAATTTCTCTGGACGAGCCACGAAACTAGCTCTCCGGGCTCTTTTTTTTTTTTTTTTTTTTTTTAATATTTATTTATTATGTATATAATATTCTGTCTGCGTGTATGCCTGCAGGCCAGAAGAGGGCACCAGACCTCATTACAGATGGTTGTGAGCCACCATGTGGTTGCTGGGAATTGAACTCAGGACCTTTGGAAGAGCAGGCAATGCTCTTAACCTCTGAGCCATCTCTCCAGCCCTCCGGGCTCTTAATTTAAAAGTTTATTCATGTGTCTCTGGATGTGCCTGTGCCTGTGTTTGGTTTGTGTGTGTGTTGTGGGGGTGGGGGTGGGGGGTGGCTTTTGACCTCACCAGACAAAGGCATTCAAGAGCACTGGCTCCATATTTAGCAGAAATAGGATCTCTGGGAGTTTTAGGACAGCCTGGTCTACAAGAAAGGAGCTAGTTTTAAGAACAGTCTCCAAAGCAGCAGAGAAACCCTGTCTCATAAAGCAAAACACAAAACCAAATATACATAAATATAGATAGATAGATAGATAGATAGATAGATAGATAGATGACGGCTAGGGCTGTTACACAGAGAGACCATGCCTCAAGAATTAACTAATAAAAGAAGGAAAAAAAAAGCAAGAGAGCAAGAAAGCAAAAAATCAAGTAAGCAAGATGATAAAACACCTCCAAGATCAGGGAGACCAAAGCAGGCAGATCACTGTGAGTTTAAGGCTACTTTGTTCTGCACATTGAGATTCAGGTTAGGCAAAGTGACACAGAGAAACCCTGTTTTCAAAAAAAAAAAATGTGTTTAGTGTACGCCTTTAATGCCAGCACTAGAAGGCAGAGGCAGGCGGATCTCTGTTAGTCTGAGGCCAGTCTTGTTTACAAAGTGAGTTCCAGGGCACACAAGGATACACAAGGAAACCCCGTGTTGCAAAACCACAAATAAACAAACAGATAATAACAATAAAAATATTTGAGAGTTCAAATAATTGACCTCATCCACAATAAAAAAATATAAAAATAAAAATATCAAAAGCTCTTGAATGGGGGCTGGAGAGATGGCTCAGCGGTTAAGAGCATTGCCTGCTCTTCCAAAGGTCCTGAGTTCAATTCCCAGCAACCACATGGTGGCTCACAACCATCTGTAATGGGGTCTGGTGCTCTCTTCTGGCCTTCAGACATACACAGAGAAAGAATATTGTATACATAATAAATAAATATTTATTTAAAAAAATGCATTTGAACGCATCGGCACAGGAGACCGCTTCCTAAATCTAACTCCAGTACAGAATATCGTCACTAACCCCACATCAGACAGAGGTCTGATCTCCAAAATATACAAAGAACTCAAGACATTGGTCATTTCAAGAACAAATAATCCAATTCACAAAATGGAGGTACAGACCTAAACAGAGAACTCTCAACCGAGAAATCTAAAATGGCTGAAAGACACTTAAGGAAATGTTCAACATCCTTAGTCATCAGAGATAGGTAAATCAAAACAGCTCTGAGATTCCACTTTATACCTGTAAGGATGGCCAAGATCAAAAACACTGATGACAACTTATGCTGGAGAGGATGTGGGGAAAAGGGAACACTGCTGCATTGCTGGTGGGAATGCAAGCTGGTACAGCCCCCTTTGGATGTCAGTGTGGCGATTTCTCAGAAAATTAGGAAACAACCTTCCTCAAGACCCAGCAATACCACTTTTAGGTATATATGTAAAGGATGCTCAATTGTGCCACAAGGACATGGGCTCAACTATGTTCATAGCAGCATTGTTTGTCATAGCCAGAACCTGGAAGTAGCCTAAATGCCCTCTGACTGAAGAATGGATGAGGAAAATGTGGTATACTTACACAATGGAGTACTTACTACACAGCAGAAAAGAATAATGACATCTTGAATTTTGCAGCCAAATGGATGAAGCTAGGAAACATCATTTTGAGGAAAGTAACCCAGACCCTAAAAGACAATTACCACATATACTCACTCATAAGTGATTTTTAAACATAAAGCTCACAAATCACAATCCCGGAGAACCTAGACAACAATGAGGACCCTAAGAGAGACATACATAGATCTAAAATACATGAGTAGTAGAAAAAGACAAGATCTCCTGAGAGCATGGGAACCTTGGGAGAGGGTTGAAGGGGAGACATGGAAGAGAGCAAAGAAAAATGTAGAGCTTAACAAAAATAAATATAAGAAACAAAGGCGGGTGGTGGTGGCACATTCTTTTAATCCCAGCACTTGGGAGGCAAAGGCAGGTGGATCTTTGTGAATTTGAGGCCAGCCTGGTCTACAAGGGTTAGTTCCAAAGCTACAGAGAAACCCTGTCGTGAAAAACCAAAAATAAATAAATAAATAGGCATGGATTTTTTTAAAAAAAATCAAACGCAAACTAAGTAGAAATAACTACTTTCGGTATGCCATTCAAGAATTAGGGAACCCTTTATGGGAGACACATGGGAGACACAGGCAGAAGGACATCTGTGAGTTAAAATCCAGACTCATCTACCAAGTGAGATCACAAGACTCGTGCACTGTCTTATAGGTCCTAAACTCCCATGGTCCAGTTTCTAGGACCAAGGAGACAGTTGATAATGTCTCCTTCTTCTTTCTTTCCTTCCTTTTTTTTTTTTGTGTGTGTGTGGGGGGGGGGTGTGTTTGGTTAAACTTTTATATATTTTTTTTTTTATTTGGGTTGGGGGCCTCTCTATAAAGCCTGGAAATTCACAGATGTGCACCACAATAACCAGGGTCAGTTTCTTGTAGATTTAGTTTAATTTCAAATTTTGTTTGTATCTCTTGGTCTGCACCAAGTGTGTCCCTGTGGGGGTGGGGGGCAGGGAAGTTGTCCTATTTTAGAACATTTTATTTTACTTTTATTTGAGACAGTCTTTCTGGTTGTGTAGAACTTATTTTAATTTCAAATTTTTAAAGAATTTTTTTATGATTTATTTAACTTTATTTTATGTGCAGTCGTGTGAAACTGGATTTACAATCACTTATGAGCTGCTGCCTTGTGGGGGTTACATCTCAGGAGCACAAGAACCCAAATCTGTGCTGTACTCCCTGTCACCAAAAGAGGTCACTAGATCCCCACCATGTGGTTTCTGGACATTCCAGAAATTCCATCTCTCCAGTTCTCATTCTTTCATTGTTCCTCCTGCATGCCTGCATCTAGTGAGAGAGTGGGCAACTTTCCTCCCTGCTTCTCTGTGTCTGTGTCTGTCACATCCGTGGATAGCCAGAGTGCCCGCCATCTCTGCTGAGATAGATGTTGGCTGGCAGCCCTGGGGCTGGGGGAAAGGGAGAGAGTGGGTTCCCTGGAGAGCCTTGGGCAGAGGCTCTGTGGATTCCCTGCCGGAGGCCTCACTGCCTCTGAGGAGCCCGTGGGGGAGGGGGGAAAGGGAAGGTCAACCAGAGAGTCCTGCCTGGCTTTTGCTTTGCTTTGTTTTTTGTTTTTGTTTGTTTGTTTGTTTGTTTATTTTATTTTCAGGTACAGCTGTGACCAGGTCTGGATCCAGGACAGACTCAAAAGCTAGAGAGAAATCCTGTCTCAGAAACAAAAATAAATAAATACATAAATAAACACATAAACAAATACATAAACTAATAAATGAATGGATAGATAGATAGCCAGACAGAGAGAGAGATGATAAAACACCTTCAAGATCAGGGAGACCAAGGCTGGCAGATCACTGTAAGTTTAAAGCTTACCTTGTTCTGCAGATTGAGATTCAGGACAGGCAAAGTGACACAGAAGAAACCCTGTTTTCAAAAAAAAGGTGGGGCTGGAGAGATGGCTCTGCGGTTATGAGTGCTGACTGCTCTTCCAGAGGACCCAGGTTCAATTCCTACCACCCACATGGCAGTCAACAGCTGTCCTGTAACTCCAAGATCTGACACCCTCAGATAGACATACATGCAGGCAAAACACCAATGCCGATAAATAAATTATTAGGAAAATAAATATATAAAAAAGGTTGTTTAGCCTTTAATCCCAGCATTAGGAGGCAGAGGCAGATGGGCTCTCTGTGAGTCTGAGGCCAGTTTTGTCTACAAAGTGAGTCCCAAGGGCATACGCATACAAGGGCACACAACGAAATCCTATGTTGAACAACCACAAATAAACAAACAAATAAAGAGATAATAACAAGAAAAATATTTGAGAGTTCAAATAATTGACTTCATCCACAATAAAAGAATATAAAAATAAAAATATCAAACGCATTGAACGCATCAGCACAGGAGACCGCTTCCTAAATAGAACCCCGAGTAGCACAGACACTGAGAGAAACAATTAATAAGTGAGAGAGACCTCCTGAAACTGAAAAGCTTCTGTTAAGCAAAGAACACGGCCAACAAGACAAAAATGACGGCCTTACAGAATGGAAAAAGATCTTCACTAACCCCACATCAGACAGAGGTCTGTCCTGATCTCCAAAACATACAAAGAACACAAGACATTGGTCATCTCAAGAACAAATAATCTAACTCACAAAATGGAGTACAGACTTAAACAGAGAACTCTCAACCGAGGAATCTAAAATGGCTGAAAGACACTTAAGGAAATGTTCAACATGCTTAGTCATCAGAGAAATGCAAATCAAAACAAGTTTCTAGAAACAAGGAGACAGTTCATAATGTTTCTTTTCTTTCTTTTCTTCCTTCTTTTTTTTTTGGTTGAACTTTTATATATATATATATATATATATATATATATATATATATATATATATATATATATATTTTTTTTTTTTTTTTTAATTTGGGATGGGGGCCTCTCTCCAAAACCTGGGAATTCACAGAGGTACACCTGTCTCTGTCTCTTGGGATGATAGAATAAAAGATGTGCACCACAGTGACAATCCAACTAAGTTTTTAGTATCTCATTCTATTAATTTCATGTACATTTAGTTTCATTTCAAATTTTGTTTTGTATCTCTTGGTCTGCACCCAAGTGTGTCCTTGGTGGGGGGGGGGGGGCATGGAAGGTGCCCTATTTCAGAACATTTTATTTAACTTTTATTTGAGACAGTCTTTCCAGTTGTGTAGAACTTAGTTTTCATTTCAATTTTTAATGACCAGGGAAGGATGAAAGCATTCAAAAGGACTGGTCCATATCTGGCAGAGAGGCAGGTGGATCTCTGGGAGTTTGAGGCCAGCCTGGTCGACGAGGGCTAGTTCCAAAGACAGGCTCCAAAGCAACAGAGAAAACCCTGCCTTGAAAATCAAAACAAAAACACAACAAAAATAAAAAACATAAATTAAATCTGTGTGTGTGTGTGTGTGTGTGTGTGTGTGTGTGAGAGAGAGAGAGAGAGAGAGAGAGAGAGAGAGGAGAGAGAGAGAGAGAGAGAGAGAGAGAGAGAGAAAGAGAGAGAATGATTAAACAGGAAATAAGAAAAAAACCAAAACCATAATGTCACCAAGATTACAGCCTGGTTTATATAGTGAGTTAAAGGTATTATACAGAGAAACCCTGTACCAAAAAAAATAATAAAAAGAAGGAAAACAGAAAAAAAAAACAAGGAAGGAAGAAAAGAAGGAAAAAAGGAAAGAAGGAAGAAAAACTGGTGTTTTCCTTTTTTTCTTTGTTTATCTCAGGTTATTTTTTTTTATTGCTGCCGCAGCAGCAGTATATTTTAGGCAGCTGCCTAACTGGGTAATGGTGGCAGCACATTTCTTTATTCTCAGTTCTCAGCCCTCAGAGATCAGGAGAGGCAGAGGCAGGCAGATCGCTGTGAGTTTGAGGCTACCTTGTTCTGCAGGCAAAGCGACGACAGGACACAGAGAAACTAAAAGTGTGTTTAGTACAGGCCTTTAATTCCGGCACTAGGAGGCAGAGGTAGAGGCAGGGAGGGGCAGCTAGATCTCTGTGAGTCTGAGGCCAGCCTTGTCTACAAAGTGAGTTCCAGGGCAAACAAGCATACAAAGGGAATCCCTATGTGGAAAAACCACAAATAAACAAATAATAATAATGATGATGATGATAATAATCTAAGAGCTCAATTAATTGACTTCACCCACAATTCAAAAATTAAAAAATAAAACAAAGAGTGTGTCTGACCGATCAGTGAAAGGACTATGTGGGCCAAGGGGCTGCCCACAATTATGGATTGGTGAGAGGGAGGAAAGGAGGGAGGCAGCAAGGGCAGTTCCCAGTCACCTAAATGCCTTTCAAAGACATGGCAACCACTCGCTTGCTTTCTTGGGGTTTTCTTTTCTTCAGTAGTTGTGTTTGTACAACCTACCCCACACCCCACTTCTCATACTAAATACAGAGTCTGAGAAAATTAAAGCAGCTGTGAAAAATTCCCACTTGGATATCTTTTCCTGCCCAGTAAAACAAAAACGACTATAACAGGGCTGGAGAGATGGCTCAGAGGTTAAGAGGCACTGACTGCTTTTCCAGAGGTCCTGAGTTCAATTCCCAGCAACCACATGGTGGCTTACAACCATCTATAATGAGACCTGGTGCCCCCTTCTGGCTTGCAGGCAAC
>NW_024543868.1:17500-36590 GCF_018167655.1 Microtus oregoni | reverse complement strand
AGACCGTGCTGTAGCATGGTTTTATTTCAGTGTGTGTGTGTGTGTGTGTGTGTGTGTGTGTGTGTGTGTGTGTTCTCTGACTCTCTTGTACATTGAGTTTAACTTCAGATTTTATTTGTTTTTCTCAGTGTGCTCATGTCTGTCCGTGTGTGTGTGTGTGTGTGTGTGTGTGTGTGGTGTGTGTGTTCTCTGACTCTCTTATACATTGAGTTTAACTCAGATTTTATTTGTTTTTCTCAGTGTGCTCATGTCTGTCCGTGTGTGTGTGTGTGTGTGTGTGTGTGTGTGTGTGTATTTACGTACGTATGTGTGGGGGGGGGATCACAATTCAAAACATTGTAGCGAAGGCCCTTTTTAGACAAGCCTCCAGGACTGCCTTCCTTTGTTTTTTTTGTTTCTTCATTTTCATTCTTTCTATCTGTCTTTCTTTAGTTCAATTTTAATTTTTTTGTTTTGTTTTGTTTTGTTTTTCGAGACAGGGTTTCCCTGCATAACAGTCCTACCTAGCTTTTCTGGAACTAGCTCTTGTAGACCAGGCTGGCCTTGAACTCCCAGAGATTCACCTGCATCTGCCTCCTGTGCGCTGGGAATAAAGGCATGTGCCACCACTGCCCACCCATTTTCAAGTTTTATTTAAATCTCTCAGTGTGCCTTTTGTATGTGTGGGAGACAGGGAAGGTATCACATTTCCAAACATTTTCATAACTGCACTTAGCACTGTTTTAGCACTTTTACATTTAATTTTGCTTTTATTTAAGAGTGTTTCCAGTTGTGTAGGACTTAGTTTAATTTCAATTTCTTAAAGAATTTTTTATGATTTATTTAACTTTAGATGTGCAATGGTGTCAGGGTATCAGATCATCCAGGAACTGGATTTACAATCACGTATGAGCTGCCATACGGGTGCTGGAAATGGAAACCTCTTCCTCAGAGCCACTGAGCCATCTCTTCAGGCCCTTAATTTTTTTTTTAAAAATAAATATATGTTTCTCTGGGTGTGTGTGTGTGTGTGTGTGTGTGTGTGTGTGTGTGTGTGTGTGTTTATGGGGTGGCTTTTTTTTAATTTTTACTTATGATTTTATTTTTTTAATTTATTTATTTATTATGTATACAGTGTTCTGTCTGTTTGTATGCCTGCTGGACATGAAGAGGGCACCAGACCTCATTACAGATGGTTGTGAGCCACCATGTCGTTGCTGGGAATTGAACTCAGGACCTCTGGAAGAGCAGGCAATGCTCTTAACCTCTGAGCCATCTCTCCAGCCCATGGGGTGGCTTTTGAACTAACCAAGATGACTGGTTCCATATCTGGCAGAGAGGCAGGTGGATCTCTGGGAGTTTGAGGCCAGCTCTTTGTTGACAAGAGCTAGTTCCAAAGACAGGCTCCAAAGCAACAGAGAAATCCTGCCTTGGAAATCAAAACAAGAACACAAACCAAAAAAAAAAAATAATAATAATAATAAAACATAAATTAAATGAGAGAGAGAGAGAGAGAGAGAGAGAGAGAGAGAGAGAAGAAATGTTGATTTGTCGATTTACAGACAAGAAATAAGAAAAAACAAAACCATAATACAAAACCATAATGTTACCAAGATGACAGCCTGGTTTATATAATGAGTTAAAGGTATTATACAGAGAAACCCTGCACCAAAAAAATAATAATAATAAAAGAAGAAAACAGAAAAAAAAAACAAAGGAAGAAAAAAAACAAGGAAAAAGGATGGAAGGAAGGAAGGAAGGAAGGAAGGAAGAAAAAACAGGTGTTTTCCTTTTTTTTTCTTTGTTTATCTCAGGTTATTTTATTTTAATTTTTTTTTAATTGCAGCAGCAGCAGTATATTTTGGGCAGCTGCCTAGCTGGGTAATGGTGGCAGCACATTTCTTTATTCTCAGCCCTCAGAAATCAGGAGAGGCAGAGGCAGGCAGATCGCTGTGAGTTTGAGGCCACCTTGTTCTGCAGTGTGAGTTTCAGGACGGGCAAAAGGACAGACACAGAGAAACCCTGTCTTGGGGGAAAAAAGTGTGTTTAGTGCAGGCCTTTAATTCTGGCACTAGGAAGCAGAGGTAGAGGCAGGGGCAGCTAGATCTCTGTGAGTCTGAGGCCAGCCTTGTCTACAAAGTGAGTTCCAGGGCAAACACAGGGAACCTCTATGTAGAAAAAACCACAAATAAACTAATAATAATAATAATAATCTAAGAGCTCAATTAATTGACTTCACCCACAATTCAAAAATAAATAAAAAGAGTGTGTCTGACTGATCAGTGAAAGGACTATGTGGGCCAAGGGGCTGCCACAATTATGGCTTGGTGAGAGGGAGGAACTGAGAGAGGGAGGGAGGGAGGGAGGGAGGCCTGCTTTCTTGGGGTTCTTTTTTGGTAGTTGTGTTTGTACAACCCCACACCCCACTTCTCATACTAAATACCGAGTCTGAGAAAATTAAAACAGCCCTGGAAAAATTCCCACTTGGATATCTGTTCCTGCCCTGTAAAACAAGAACCACAACAAAAATATCCATATCTAAGCAGACGAATTAAGTTGTAGCCTCACCCTTTAAAGGTTTAGCAAGGAGTTCTAGCTGTTGGGAAGGGCTGGTGACCTTGAACTTTACTAGTCTCTTAAATCTGCCCTCTCACTTTTACCAGGTGCCCTCAGGGGACAGGAGTGGAGGCCAGGGCCCTTGCTACAGGAGATTTCCTAGATCACCTACAGGCGCTTAGGATTCCTTAAGACACACGATACAGGAGACACAGAGAAAAAAAAAATTTTTTTTTTTTTTTTTTTTTTTTCTGAGACCAGGATTCTCTGTAGCTTTGGCACCTGTCCTGGAACTGTAGACGACCAGGCTGGCCTCAAACTCACAGAGATCTGCCTGCCTCTGTCTGCCACAGAGAAAATTACAACAGCCATGGAATAATATGAAAAATTCTGATTTATGCCAGGCGGTGGTGGCGCACGCCTTTAATCCCAGCACTTGGGAGGCAGAGGCAGGCAGATCTCTGTGAGTTCGAGACCAGCCTGGTCTACAAGAGCTAGTTCCAGGACAGTCTCCAAAACCACAGAGAAACCCTGTCTCAAAAAACCAAAATAAATAAATAAATAAATAAATAAATATAATAAAAATAAAATAAAATGTTAAAAAAAAATCTGACTTTGATATCATTTCCAGGAATACTGATGCAGTGAATTATTTGGAGCATTTTCACTTCAGACAGAAAAAAATAAAAATGTCATTTTATTGATTTCTTTTAGAGGGTCTCTTTCCCACCAGGATGGTTTGCACTTGCTGGGTTTTGAAGATGATCTCCTGATCCTTGTATTCCCAGTTCCCGAGTGCTGCCGGCAGGACAGACATGGGCTCACTATACATTCGAGTTTTTGATGCAGTACTGAGAACCTGGAGCCCAAAGGACAAGGCTTCAGCTTCCCCTGCCCCTCTGACATAAGCCAGATACATAAATGATTACCCAGATTTTATTTAAATCTCTCAGTGTGGCTTGTGTATGTGGGGGAGACAGGGAAGGTATCACATTTCAAAACATTTTCATAACTGCACTTAGCACTGCATTCTTTTCCGTTTATTTTACTTTTATTTGAGAGTGTTTCCAATTGTGTAGGACTTAGTTAAATTTCTTAAGGAATTTTTTATGATTTATTTAACTTTATTTTATGTGCAATGGTCTGAAGATGTCAGATCACCCAGAAACTACTGAATTTACAATCACTATGAGCTGCCATGCAGGTGCTGGGAATTGAACCCAATTTCTCTGGACGAGCCACGAAACTAGCTCTCCGGGCTCTTAATTTAAAAGTTTATTCATGTGTCTCTGGATGTGCCTGTGCCTGTGTTTGGTTTGTGTGTGTGTTGTGGGGGTGGGGGTGGGGGGTGGCTTTTGACCTCACCAGACAAAGGCATTCAAGAGCACTGGCTCCATATTTAGCAGAAATAGGATCTCTGGGAGTTTTAGGACAGCCTGGTCTACAAGAAAGGAGCTAGTTTTAAGAACAGTCTCCAAAGCAGCAGAGAAACCCTGTCTCATAAAGCAAAACACAAAACCAAATATACATATATATATATATATATATATATATATATATATATATTTAGAGAGAGAGAGAGAGAGAGAGAGAGAGAGAGAGAGAGAGAGAGGACAGCTAGGGCTGTTACACAGAGAGACCATGCCTCAAGAATTAACTAATAAAAGAAGGGAAAAAAAAGCAAGAGAGCAAGAAAGCAAAAAATCAAGTAAGCAAGATGATAAAACACCTCCAAGATCAGGGAGACCAAAGCAGGCAGATCACTGTGAGTTTAAGGCTACTTTGTTCTGCACATTGAGATTCAGGTTAGGCAAAGTGACACAGAGAAACCCTGTTTTCAAAAAAAAATGTGTTTAGTGTACGCCTTTAATGCCAGCACTAGAAGGCAGAGGCAGGCGGATCTCTGTTAGTCTGAGGCCAGTCTTGTTTACAAAGTGAGTTCCAGGGCACACAAGGATACACAAGGAAACCCCGTGTTGCAAAACCACAAATAAACAAACAGATAATAACAATAAAAATATTTGAGAGTTCAAATAATTGACCTCATCCACAATAAAAAAATATAAAAATAAAAATATCAAAAGCTCTTGAATGGGGGCTGGAGAGATGGCTCAGCGGTTAAGAGCATTGCCTGCTCTTCCAAAGGTCCTGAGTTCAATTCCCAGCAACCACATGGTGGCTCACAACCATCTGTAATGGGGTCTGGTGCTCTCTTCTGGCCTTCAGACATACACAGAGAAAGAATATTGTATACATAATAAATAAATATTTATTTAAAAAAATGCATTTGAACGCATCGGCACAGGAGACCGCTTCCTAAATCTAACTCCAGTACAGAATATCGTCACTAACCCCACATCAGACAGAGGTCTGATCTCCAAAATATACAAAGAACTCAAGACATTGGTCATTTCAAGAACAAATAATCCAATTCACAAAATGGAGGTACAGACCTAAACAGAGAACTCTCAACCGAGAAATCTAAAATGGCTGAAAGACACTTAAGGAAATGTTAGTCATCAGAGATAGGTAAATCAAAACAGCTCTGAGATTCCACTTTATACCTGTAAGGATGGCCAAGATCAAAAACACTGATGACAACTTATGCTGGAGAGGATGTGGGGAAAAGGGAACACTGCTGCATTGCTGGTGGGAATGCAAGCTGGTACAGCCCCCTTTGGATGTCAGTGTGGCGATTTCTCAGAAAATTAGGAAACAACCTTCCTCAAGACCCAGCAATACCACTTTTAGGTATATATGTAAAGGATGCTCAATTGTGCCACAAGGACATGGGCTCAACTATGTTCATAGCAGCATTGTTTGTCATAGCCAGAACCTGGAAGTAGCCTAAATGCCCTCTGACTGAAGAATGGATGAGGAAAATGTGGTATACTTACACAATGGAGTACTTACTACACAGCAGAAAAGAATAATGACATCTTGAATTTTGCAGGCAAATGGATGAAGCTAGGAAACATCATTTTGAGGAAAGTAACCCAGACCCTAAAAGACAATTACCACATATACTCACTCATAAGTGATTTTTAAACATAAAGCTCACAAATCACAATCCCGGAGAACCTAGACAACAATGAGGACCCTAAGAGAGACATACATAGATCTAAAATACATGAGTAGTAGAAAAAGACAAGATCTCCTGAGAGCATGGGAACCTTGGGAGAGGGTTGAAGGGGAGACATGGAAGAGAGCAAAGAAAAATGTAGAGCTTAACAAAAATAAATATAAGAAACAAAGGCGGGTGGTGGTGGCACATTCTTTTAATCCCAGCACTTGGGAGGCAAAGGCAGGTGGATCTTTGTGAATTTGAGGCCAGCCTGGTCTACAAGGGTTAGTTCCAAAGCTACAGAGAAACCCTGTCGTGAAAAACCAAAAATAAATAAATAAATAGGCATGGATTTTTTTAAAAAAAATCAAACGCAAACTAAGTAGAAATAACTACTTTCGGTATGCCATTCAAGAATTAGGGAACCCTTTATGGGAGACACATGGGAGACACAGGCAGAAGGACATCTGTGAGTTAAAATCCAGACTCATCTACCAAGTGAGATCACAAGACTCGTGCACTGTCTTATAGGTCCTAAACTCCCATGGTCCAGTTTCTAGGACCAAGGAGACAGTTGATAATGTCTCCTTCTTCTTTCTTTCCTTCCTTTTTTTTTTTTTTGTGTGTGTGTGGGGGGGTGTGTTTGGTTAAACTTTTATATATTTTTTTTTTATTTGGGTTGGGGGCCTCTCTATAAAGCCTGGAAATTCACAGATGTGCACCACAATAACCAGGGTCAGTTTCTTGTAGATTTAGTTTAATTTCAAATTTTGTTTGTATCTCTTGGTCTGCACCAAGTGTGTCCCTGTGGGGGTGGGGGGCAGGGAAGTTGTCCTATTTTAGAACATTTTATTTTACTTTTATTTGAGACAGTCTTTCTGGTTGTGTAGAACTTATTTTAATTTCAAATTTTTAAAGAATTTTTTTATGATTTATTTAACTTTATTTTATGTGCAGTCGTGTGAAACTGGATTTACAATCACTTATGAGCTGCTGCCTTGTGGGGGTTACATCTCAGGAGCACAAGAACCCAAATCTGTGCTGTACTCCCTGTCACCAAAAGAGGTCACTAGATCCCCACCATGTGGTTTCTGGACATTCCAGAAATTCCATCTCTCCAGTTCTCATTCTTTCATTGTTCCTCCTGCATGCCTGCATCTAGTGAGAGAGTGGGCAACTTTCCTCCCTGCTTCTCTGTGTCTGTGTCTGTCACATCCTGGATAGACAGAGTGCCCGCCATCTCTGCCTGAGATAGATGTGGCTGGCAGCCCTGGGGCTGGGGGAAAGGGAGAGAGTGGGTTCCCTGGAGAGCCTTGGGCAGAGGCTCTGTGGATTCCCTGCCGGAGGCCTCACTGCCTCTGAGGAGCCCATGGGGGAGGGGGAAAGGGAAGGTCAACCAGAGAGTCCTGCCTGGCTTTTGCTTTGCTTTGTTTTTGTTTTTGTTTGTTTGTTTGTTTATTTTATTTTCAGGTACAGCTGTGACCAGGTCTGGATCCAGGACAGACTCAAAAGCTAGAGAGAAATCCTGTCTCAGAAAACAAAAATAAATAAATACATAAATAAACACATAAACAAATACATAAACTAATAAATGAATGGATAGATAGATAGCCAGACAGAGAGAGAGAGATGATAAAACACCTTCAAGATCAGGGAGACCAAGGCTGGCAGATCACTGTAAGTTTAAAGCTACCTTGTTCTGCAGATTGAGATTCAGGACAGGCAAAGTGACACAGAGAAACCCTGTTTTCAAAAAAAAAGGTGGGGGCTGGAGAGATGGCTGCGGGGGCTGGAGAGATGGCTCAGAGGTTAAGAGCATTGCCTGCTCTTCCAAAGGTCCTGAGTTCAATTCCCAGCAACCACATGGTGGCTCACAACCATCTGTAATGGGGCCTGGTGCCCTCTTCTGGTCTGCTAGCATACAAACAAACAGAATATTGTATTCATAATAAATAAATAAATAAATAAATAAATAAATAAATAAATATTAAAAAAAAAAAAAAAAAAAAAAAAGAGTGCTGACTGCTCTTCCAGAGGACCCAGGTTCAATTCCTACCACCCACATGGCAGTCAACAGCTGTCTGTAACTCCAAGATCTGACACCCTCAGATAGACATACATGCAGGCAAAACACCAATGCCGATAAAATAAATTATTAGGAAAATAAATATATAAAAAAGGTTGTTTAGCCTTTAATCCCAGCATTAGGAGGCAGAGGCAGATGGCTCTCTGTGAGTCTGAGGCCAGTTTTGTCTACAAAGTGAGTCCCAGGGCATACGCATACAAGGGCACACAACGAAACCCTATGTTGAACAACCACAAATAAACAAACAAATAAAGAGATAATAACAATAAAAATATTTGAGAGTTCAAATAATTGACTTCATCCACAATAAAAGAATATAAAAATAAAAATATCAAACGCATTTGAACGCATCAGCACAGGAGACCGCTTCCTAAATAGAACCCCAGTAGCACAGACACTGAGAGAAACAATTAATAAGTGAGAGAGACCTCCTGAAACTGAAAAGCTTCTGTAAAGCAAAGAACACGGCCAACAAGACAAAATGACGGCCTTACAGAATGGAAAAAGATCTTCACTAACCCCACATCAGACAGAGGTCTGTCTGATCTCCAAAACATACAAAGAACACAAGACATTGGTCATCTCAAGAACAAATAATCTAACTCACAAAATGGAGTACAGACTTAAACAGAGAACTCTCAACCGAGGAATCTAAAATGGCTGAAAGACACTTAAGGAAATGTTCAACATGCTTAGTCATCAGAGAAATGCAAATCAAAACAAGTTTCTAGAAACAAGGAGACGGTTCATAATGTTTCTTTCTTCTTTTCTTCCTTCTTTTTTTTTTTTGGTTGAACTTTTATATATATATATATATATATATATACATATATATATATATATATTTTTTTTTAATTTGGGATGGGGGCCTCTCTCCAAAACCTGGGAATTCACAGAGGTACACCTGTCTCTGTCTCTTGGATGATAGAATAAAAGATGTGCACCACAGTGACAATCCAACTAAGTTTTTAGTATCTCATTCTATTAATTTCATGTACATTTAGTTTCATTTCAAATTTTGTTTGTATCTCTTGGTCTGCACCCAAGTGTGTCCTTGGTGGGGGGGGGGGCATGGAAGGTGCCCTATTTCAGAACATTTTATTTAAGTTTTATTTGAGACAGTCTTTCCAGTTGTGTAGAACTTAGTTTTCATTTCAAATTTTTAATGACCAGGAAGGATGAAAGCATTCAAAAGGACTGGTTCCATATCTGGCAGAGAGGCAGGTGGATCTCTGGGAGTTTGAGGCCAGCCTGGTCGACGAGAGCTAGTTCCAAAGACAGGCTCCAAAGCAACAGAGAAAACCCTGCCTTGAAAATCAAAACAAAAACACAAACAAAAATAAAAAACATAAATTAAATCTGTGTGTGTGTGTGTGTGTGTGTGTGTGTGTGTGTGTGTGTGTGAGAGAGAGAGAGAGAGAGAGAGAGAGAGAGAGAGAGAGAGAGAGAAATGATTAAACAGGAAATAAGAAAAAAACCAAAACCATAATGTCACCAAGATTACAGCCTGGTTTATATAGTGAGTTAAAGGTATTATACAGAGAAACCCTGTACCAAAAAAATAATAAAAGAAGAAAACAGAAAAAAAAAAACAAGGAAGGAAGAAAAGAAGGAAAAAAGGAAAGAAGGAAGAAAAACTGGTGTTTTCCTTTTTTTCTTTGTTTATCTCAGGTTATTTTTTTTTTTATTGCTGCCGCAGCAGCAGTATATTTTGGGCAGCTGCCTAGCTGGGTAATGGTGGCAGCACATTTCTTTATTCTCAGTTCTCAACCCTCAGAGATCAGGAGAGGCAGAGGCAGGCAGATCGCTGTGAGTTTGAGGCTACCTTGTTCTGCAGGCAAAGCGACGACAGACACAGAGAAACTAAAAGTGTGTTTAGTACAGGCCATTTATTCGGGCACTAGGAGGCAGAGGTAGAGGCAGGGAGGGGCAGCTAGATCTCTGTGAGTCTGAGGCCAGCCTTGTCTACAAAGTGAGTTCCAGGGCAAACAAGCATACAAAGGGAATCCCTATGTGGAAAAACCACAAATAAACAAATAATAATAATGATGATGATGATAATAATCTAAGAGCTCAATTAATTGACTTCACCCACAATTCAAAAATTAAAAAATAAAACAAAGAGTGTGTCTGACCGATCAGTGAAAGGACTATGTGGGCCAAGGGGCTGCCACAATTATGGATTGGTGAGAGGGAGGAAAGGAGGGAGGCAGCAAGGGCAGTTCCCAGTCACCTAAATGCCTTTCAAAGACATGGCAACCACTCGCTTGCTTTCTTGGGGTTTCTTTTCTTCAGTAGTTGTGTTTGTACAACCTACCCCACACCCCACTTCTCATACTAAATACAGAGTCTGAGAAAATTAAAGCAGCTGTGGAAAAATTCCCACTTGGATATCTTTTCCTGCCCAGTAAAACAAAAACGACTATAACAGGGCTGGAGAGATGGCTCAGAGGTTAAGAGCACTGACTGCTTTTCCAGAGGTCCTGAGTTCAATTCCCAGCAACCACATGGTGGCTTACAACCATCTATAATGAGACCTGGTGCCCCCTTCTGGCTTGCAGGCACACGTGGAAGGAATGCTATACACATAATATAATAAAAAAATTTAAAAAAAAACGACCATAACAAAAATATGCAGCCGGGCGGTGGTGGCGCACGCCTTTAATCCCAGCACTCGGGAGGCAGAGGCAGGCGGATCTCTGTGAGTTCGAGACCAGCCTGGTCTACAGAGCTAGTTCCAGGACAGGCTCCAAAGCCACAGAGAAACCCTGTCTCGAAAAACCAAAAAAAAAAAAAAAAACAAAAAAAAAACAAAAATATGCATATCTAAAAAAAACAAAAAAATAAAATAAAAAAAATACATATCTAAGCAGACCAATCAAGTTGTAGCCTCACCCTTTATATTATTTATTTATTTATTTATTTATTTATTTATTTATTTATTGGCTTTTCAAGACAAGTTTTCTCTGTAGCTTTGGTGCCTGTCCTGGAACTCCCAGAGATTTGCCTGCCTCTGCCTCCAGAGTGCTGGGATTAAAGGCGTGCACCACCACTGCCCGCCTTAGACTCACCCTTTAATGGTTCAGCAAGGAGTTCTAGCTGTTAGGAAGGGCTGGTGACCTTGAACTTTACTAGTCTCTGAAATCTGCCTTCTCACTTTTACCAGGTGCCCTCAGGGACAGGAGTGGAGGCCAGGGCCTGTAGCTTTGGCTTGTACATTTACTTCAATTTTAATTTTTTTGTCTTGTTTTTCGAAACAGGGTTTCCCTGGGTAACAGTCCTAGCTAATCTGGAACTAGCTCTTGTAGACCAGGCTGGCTTCCAACTCCCAAGAAATTCACCTGCCTCTGCCCCCTGTGTGCTGGGAATAAAGGCATGTGCCACCACCACATTTATTTAAACCTCTCTCTCGGTGTGCCTGTGTATGTGGGGGAGACAGGGAAGGTGTCATATTTCCAAACATTTTCATAACTGCACTTAGCACTGCACTCTTTTACATTTTATTTTACTTTTAGTTGAGACAGTGTTTCCAGTTGTGTAGTTTAATTTCAATTTCTTAAAGAATTTTTTTTATGATTTATTTAACCATGCAGGTGCTGGGAATTGAACCCAATTTCTCAGGAAGAGCCAAGAAACTAGCTCTCCAGGCTCTTAATTTAAAAGTTTATTTATGTGTCTCTGGGTGTGCCTGTGCCTGTGCCTGTGTTTGTGTTTGGTGTGTGTGTGGGGGGGGGGTATATTTTGACCTCACCAGATGAAGGCATTCAAGAGCACTGGCTCCATATCTGGCAGAGGCAGGATCTCTGGGAGTTTTAGGCCAGCCTGGTCTACAAGAAAGGAGCTAGTTCCAAGAACAGTCTCCAAATCAGCAGAGAAACCCTGTCTCATAAAGTAAAACACAAAACCAAACAAGAAATAAATAAATTGAGAGAGAGAGAGAGAGAGAGAGAGAGAGAGAGAGAAAGCGAGAGAGAGAGATAGAGAGAGAGAGAGAGAGAGAGAGAGAGAGAGAGAGAGAGAAGAAATGTGGATTTACAGATAGGAAATAAGAATAAAAAGAGAACGTTACCAACAAGACAGCCTGGTCTATAAACTGAGTTCCAGGACAGCTAGGGCTGTTACACAGAGAAACCGTGCCTCAAAAAATACTAAAAGAAGAGAAAAAAAAAAGCAAGCAAGCAAGAAAATGCAGGTTTTTTTCCCCCCTTTTTTGTCTTTGTTAATTCCAGGCCATTCATTTTAATTTTACTTTTTCTTTTAAGATTATATTTTCAGGGGCTGTAGAGATGGCTCAGAGGTTAAGAGCACTGACTGTTCTTCCAAAGGTCCTGAGTTCAATTCCTAGCAACAATATGGTGGCTCACGACCATCTGTAATGGGGTCTTCTGGCCTGCAGTCATGCATGGAAGGAATGCTGTATACATAATAAATAATTAATTAAAAAAAAAGATTGTATTTGCAGCATAAGTGTTCAGAAAGAAGAAGTCCTGGGCCATGTAGTAAAATAGTTTGTCTGAAACACAAATAAAAAGACAGGTCCTGTCTCAAAAAAAAAAAAAATCAAATTAAAATGTGAAATAAAACAAAGAAGGGGCTTTTTGTTTTGTTTTGTTTTGTTTTCTATGAAACCTGAAAATGGCTGAATTCAACAATTATCCAACTTCAGCAAGAAGGTACTGTTTCCCAGCTTCAACCAGAAAACAGCAAATATGCACATCTAGGCCCTGTCAACAGAAGAGGGCACTAGATTTCCACCATGTGGTTTCAGTAAAGTCCAGAAATTCCATCTCTCCATTTCTGATTCTTTCAATCACTGCAGGCAGGCCTGCATTTAGTGAGTGGACACCACTCCTCGTTCCTTCCTGTTTCTCACGTGTTCATGTCTCACGTGTTCATGTCATAAACACGCGCACATGTGTTTATGGGGTGGCTTTTGAACTAACCAAGATGACTGGTTCCATATCTGGCAGAGAGGCAGTTGGATCTCTGGGAGTTTGAGGACAGCCTGGTCGACAAGAGCTAGTTCTAAGACAACAGAGAAACCATGCCTTGAAAATCAAAACCAAAACACAAACAAAAATAAATAAATAAATGAATGAATAAATAAATACATAAAATAAAACATGAATTAAATGAGAAAGAGAGAGGGAGAAGAAATGTCAATTTGTCAATTTTCAGACCAGAAATAAGAAAAAACAAAACCATAATGTCACCAAGATGACAGCCTGGTTTATATAGTGAGTTAAAGGTATTATACAGAGAAACCAAAAATAAAAAATAATAAATGAAGAAAACAGGAAGGAAGGAAGGAAGGAAGGAAGGAAGGAAGGAAGGAAAAATAGGTGCTTTCCTTTTTTTCTTTGTTTATCTCAGGTTATTTATTTTTATTTAATTTTTTTCTAAAATTGCAGCAGCAGCAGTATATTTTGGGCAGCTGACTACTATCATGGAAGCGTTCAGAAAGAAGTCCTGGGCCATGTAGTGAGATAGATTGTCTGGAGCATAAATAAAAAGCCAATTCCTGTCTCAAAAAAAGAAAAAAAAATCAAGTTAAAATGTGAAATAATAAAATAAATAAGGGTGGTTTTTTTTTTTTTTTTTTTTTTTTTTTTTTTTTTTTTGCAATGAGTGAATTCAAGTCAACAACTTTCAATTTCCCAACTCCAACAGGAAAGGCTGCAGATATCCATATCAAAGAGGTCCAGTGGAGCTGTAGCCACACCCTTTAATGCTTGTGTCCCAAGGACACAGAGTTTAGGAAAGAAATGATCTTGATCTTTTTTTCAGGAGATCTGAAAACTCAAAACAGCAACCAAACACACACCAAGTAGGAAGAAATGACAGAGAGGCAGGGGGAGTTCAAGGCCAGCCTCACCTACCAAGGACATTCCAGGACTGTTCCTAGATAAACCCTGTCCTCACAAAACCAAACACACACACACACACACACACACACACACACACACACACACACACACACAAAACCCAGAAGAATAAGGAAAGTGTTCCTGAAACACCACAAACCAGCTAGATTGCACTTAATAGCAATCAAAAGTGGGTGAAATATAAAATGGAGAGAAATTCTTTGATGAAATCCAACCCTCTTTCTTGGTCAAAGCTGTACAGCCAATAGAACTAGAGGGAGGGAACATGTGTCCATCTCTCAATAAAAAAAGAAAAAAGGCTAGAATCTCACTGTGAGCGTAAAAGATGAAAATCTTACAGCTGACACCATCCAGTCTCAAGTTAGAAAAACTTGAAATGATGCAACAGGAGACAGACAGTTTCCCAATGAACTCTTGCTATTCTCCTGGGGAAGTTTTGTTCCTGAGGGTTTTTTTTTTTTTTTTTTTTTTTTTTTTTTTGATTTTTCGAGACAGGGTTTCTCTGTAGCTTTGGAGCCTGTCCTGGCACTAGCTCTTCTAGACCAGGCTGGCCTCGAACTCAAAGAGATCCACCTGCCTCTGCCTCCCAAGTGCTGGGATTAAAGGCGTGCACCACCACCGCCCGGCTCTGAGGGTTTTTGGAACAACTAAAATCCCTCTTATCTTTCTGTTTTGTTTTGTTTTCCATGCCCCCTCAGAGGACACCTGGATGTTTTTTAAGGATTTGGTTTTATTTTATTTAAGTATTTTGTTCCTCAGACATAACTCTGAAAACACTAATACGTAATAGCCAGTTTCTATTCAGTTCAGTTCAGATTTTTACCAAAACCTCCTGTCTGGCATGTCTCTTTCTTTGTTGAGTTCCTGTACTTACAGAAGCCAAGAGATAGCTGGCAGCCATCCATAGAAAATGCCCTCTCCCTTTGAACACGGCCCTCCTTTGGTCTGAGTTTCTCACACAGCTCTGATGATGCAGGAGGATGCCAAGGGCCCAGTTGGTGCCTCAGCCCGATGCCTGCATCTGTGCCTTGGCAGCAGCTATTCATGTCTTGCCACTCAGAGTCAAATTCCCTTAAGTTTAGCCTTCCCTAAGTGCTTGTTCACTTCAGAGGACTCAACCCTCATCTTCCGTGTCCTCCTGGCCTAATTTCTCATATTACTGATTTACTGAGTATGAATCAGTAATATGAGATGTTCCGGAGAGGGAGGAAGGGACATTCATGAAAAAAGTGAGTGTTCAACTAACTAACTCCCCATGGGTGAAGGAAGTAGTGAAAAGATTTTAATGAAGCAGAGAGAAATTTCTGGTTTTGGAAGGAGGAAATCCTGAATGGCTCCCTCTGTGTCGCAGGAGAGACTCCTGGAAAGGAAACCTCAGGTTTCCGGTCAGTCGGTCGGTTGGTCAGTTCGGGGAGAAATATTAGCAAGGAGGTAAAGGCCGTGCCTCACGACATCAGCAGTCCCTTCTCTGGAAATTCTACGGTATCCCGGAGAGCTCTCGGAATTTTGTGATGTCACTCGTGTCCTAGAAACGCCAAGTGCCCTCAAGATACACTCTCTCGGTGCCTATAAGACTCAGTTCTAGACATGTTGTCTAGAGAATGGAGATCATGGAGAGGCCAGAGGGAGGAAGAAGAAAGCTGACCTCAGATCTCAGAGGAAAACACGGAGAAATAATTAGTGGTCCTGGGGAAGACGAAGTGAGTTCACCACTAGCAGGGACTAGAGAGATTTCTGGATGTGATGGCTTTGAGACTTCCAGGGCTAGGGCTCAGGAACTGGGAGGTTTCTGGAATGAAATAGGTCTGTCTTGTTTCTCTGAGTTCCTAAAGGGCCAACCCACATCAAAGATTCACGATAGTTGATTTGACAAAGTCGGGAATTGACAAGGAGTGCGGAAGGAGTCAGTGAGATTTCAATACCAGCACTGCACATCACCCCCTCCCCCCCCCCCCCCCCCCGGTCCTTTTCGTTGTGTAGCAATAATAATAGAGAAGGGGGAATAGCGCTCTGCCAAAGCCCGTATTTTGTTTTTTAATAGTCCAGGTGTGTTATTTCTTTTTGTACATCAGGCCATGAATTCGTAGGGAATGGGCTCCAGCAGCTCAGGCTCCTTCCCGTTAGTCCTCGCGAAGTGTGCTTCTCTGGGTTCGCTTGAGCTGAACCCAGGTGCCCTTCTCTTTGTCTTCCTTTTCCTTCTGGTCGTTCTCCTTCACCCGCTTCAGAAAGCTGTCTCTGCTCTTTGAGTGCTTGATGTGTTCAATCCGCACATTAATTCTCTTGGCAAGAATCTTGCCCTTAACTCGCTTGTTTACAATGATGCCCACAGCATGCTGGGTGACATTGTAGACTCTTCCGGTTTTGCCGTGGTAACATTTATGGGGCATTCCTTTTTGAACAGTGCCCATTCCCTTGATGTCTATAATATCGCCCTTCTTGTAGATTCGTGGCCAAAGGAACAACTCCATGTTTCCTAAAGGGCCTAGAGAACATATAGCGAGTGCCCCTCCTCTTTCCCTTTGTGTTTGTCATTTTGGCGAGTTACTGAAAGATGGCTACCGCGGCCGAAAGGCCCAAAGCCCATATTTTACCATACCTTATATCACAGCCATTAACAGGGTTGAGGCATCAAGTGCTGCAGTCAGTCTGACTCCTGTGATCCCCTAAGGTTTCTAGCTTCCCAGTTATGAATGACACCCTGGTCTCCAGTTCAGCTTGAGAGCTCTTTAAGAGCCAATGGATGAGAGAGTGGGAAGAGACTGCCTTTTTTTTTTCTTTTTCCATTTCTTTCTTTCTTTCTTTTGCTGTTTTGTTTTGTTTTTCAAGAAAGGGTTTCTTTGTGTATCTTGGGCTGTCCTAAAACTCACTCTGTAAATCAGGCCATCTTTGAATTCACAGAGATCTGTGTGTGTGCTGTGATTAAAGGCATGCACACACCACAGCCCGGCTGAGACTGCAATTTCTTGTTAGCTCTGGGTAAGTGACAATGGCTCTGTGTTGTGAATCTCTGTGAATCCAGACTATGTTATGTCCTTCAATGACATGAGTCTGAAGCATCAAGCACCCATCCCTATACTCCCTGAGGTCTCTGAAGTCACGGTGCATCCTTAAAGGCTTAGAAAGCTTTTCCCTGGTTCACCTTTGTGTGTGTGTGTGTGTGTGTGTGTGTGTATGTGTGTGTGTTTTGTTCTATCTAGGAGAAGCACCATAGCAGTTGCATAGTGACTGAGACATTTGATTTTTAGGAAATGATTTTTCATATCTGTGAGTGGTCTCTCCATAGCCACTCATCTTTTCTTTTTTTTTTAAATATTTATTTATTTATTATGTATACAATATTCTGTGTGTATGCCTGCTGGCCAGAAGAGGGCACCAGACCCCATTACAGATGGTTGCCGGGAATTGAACTCAGGACCTTTGGTAGAGCAGGCAATGCTCTTAACCTCTGAGCCATCTCTCCAGCCCCACTCATCTTTTCTTAAACTTGAGTATAGGAATGAATGAATGATCCCTCCCTCCCTCCCTCCCTCCCTCTCTCTTCATGGGAACCAGTATCTGGTCTTGCATTGAGGGCTCCCCAGTTCTCAGCATCTCCAGCCCAACCTGTCACAAGCTGATCACACATTTGCAAACTTGGGATATATTCTGCTGAATTCCAGCCAGCCAGCCAGCCAGCCAGCCAGCCAGCCAGCCAACACTATCTTTCCTTGTTTCTCAGTTTGTTCTTATATTCTGTCTCCCCCCCCCCCCCACGTTTAAAAAATTTATTTATTTTTATCTTATGTGCATTTGTGTTTTTGCCATGGCTCTCGGGCTCCTGGATTACAGACAGCTGTGAGCTGCCATGTAGATGCTGGGAATTGAACCTAAACTATCTCTTCAGCCCGACATGGAGCATCTCTCTCTCTATAGCCCTGCCTGGAAAACTTTCAGAGTTCACTCTGCCCCCTGAGTAAAGGTGTTATGCTTCCTTTTATTGTATATTTAGTGTTTGTGTGTGTGTGTGTGTGTGTGTGTGTGTGTGTGAGAGAGAGAGAGAGAGATTCATTATGAAATAAAAGTCAGTCAACAACAGCAAATTTTGTATTTATTTGTTCATCCATCCACGTATTTGCTTACTTACATACTTACTCTATTTATTTATTTACAGTGGAAGACTTAATTCAGTCAGAATGATCAGAAGGGTAGGTAGGGTATCCTTGGGAAAAGAGTAAGATATCACGATGACTTTCCCTTCCGAGAGGGAGCTTTCTGGGTAGACGTGAAACTGCAGTTTCAAGCACCTGCTTTCCACAAGACCTTTTTCAAGGTCAGGCATTTCTTAGGTAAGCAAGGATCTCCGTCAGTTCCCTTTGAGGAACTCAACATTAACGTCTGACTGGTGCCTGCCTATTGTCAAGGCCAATGGGACACTCCTCAGCCCCTCCCTGACCTGACCTGACGTGACCTGAGAAGCCACACCCCACCCCAGTTCACAGGCCCCTCTTAATCTATCTAACTAACTAACTGTACAGCATAAAACGTGGAATCTCTTCTCAATGAAATGCTGTTGTCAGCCATTCGAAGACTTTATTCTCATCTCAGATCAGATGATCCTGTCCAGCAGGGATGTCTTCTTTCCGTGTTTCTTCTTCTTTTGTATGTTGCAGTCAGTTCAGATGTGCTGGTATATGGTGAGAGAGAGAGAGAGAGAGAGAGAGAGAGAGAGAATTGCTTTTTATTTATTTGAAGAGTTTTAATGATTCAGCTATTTCCAGCCTTATTTACCAGCACCTTTATTATTACCAGCGAGCACCTTCCTCTGAAAACATTGGAACCCCCCCATCTGTACATGTCATGCACGTGCGTGCGTGCGTGCATATGTATGTATGTATGTATGTATGTATGTATGTATGTGCGAGCGCGTGTGCATCCCATCTATCTATCTATCTATCTATCTATCTATCTATCTATCTATCCCTTCATCAATTTCCATTTTAGGAGCTGCTTTGCTGGCACTCACCCAGAACCAGTGACATGGAGGCCACCATTTTCTTAGCCAGTGACAGTCAGGAGACAGAAAGAAAGAAAGAAAGAAAGGATGTACATTCCCAAAGAAAGAAAAAAATTAAGTAAATTGTAAAAAGTAAAAAAAAAATCAAGAAAGTAAGTAAATACATACATAAAAATAGACAAATAAAGAATGAATAAATAATAATTGAAACAGTCAATAAGTAAATAAGTGAGTCATGCTAAATCAGCAGATAAATAAACAGATATATGAAAGAAGATAAGGAAGTGAAGGAATGAATGAACAAGTAAGTAAGTAAGTAAAGGGGGGGTCATTTTTTAAAGAAGTAAGTAAATGAGATGGGCTGAACAGATAGATAAGTAAGCAAGCAAAGAAATACACAAGAAGCAAGCAATCGTGAAAAAAAAAATGAGACACATCCATTCAATCCATAAAAGACAAAACATGGAAATAAACATGTAAGCTGGTCGACCGACCCACCCACGTACACTCAGCTGCCCCACCCAAAG
>NW_024543868.1:0-5000 GCF_018167655.1 Microtus oregoni | reverse complement strand
CCCCCGGCTCGGAGGGAGGAGGGCCAAACAGACCCACACACGGTGGGCATAGCGAAACGCGCGACGGGGAACAAAGCCCCCGGCGCGCCTCACAGGAACCCCCACGAACCACAGCGAGGAGTGCGGGGGGGCTTTCACAGGGCTCAGGCCGGATAACCGCACCCCTGCCTTCCACACACCACCGGTAAAGGTGGGGAGGAGAGACGAGGGGCCCGCTGGCAGAACGAGAAGAGCGGCCGCCATTCGCCATGAATGTCCGTCCCTCGCCTGGCGCGGCTTAGGCCTCCGGCCCGAATGAACACAGGGCGAGCACACCACATCGATCAACAAAGCGGAACCGGGAAGAATCGAGCGAGAGATCACCACAGACCCAACACATGCCGCCAAAAAAAAACAAAAAAAAAAAAAAAGAAAACCCTTCACACACCTCCACACCAAAAAACAGCGGCGGGGGGGTCAACCAGGGAATCCAAGAAAAGGTGTGCACTCGGGAGGCACATAAGGCAGCAGAAGGGCCGGGCCACCCTCAACCCAAAAGGACTCATGGAGACTCGGGAGCTCCACAAGCTGGGAAGGGGGTGAGAAAAAACAGTGCGCTCGGGAGGCACACGGGAGCAGAGGACCATGGAGGAGACTCGGGAGCTCCACAACCTGGTCCCCGCCCTCCCAAAAAAAAAAAAAAGAAAAAAAAAAAAAAGCACCGGGACGGTAAGGGAGAAAGAAGCATCGAGAGACGGGTCCCACCATCCAAGCAGAACGGGTGACAAGCCACGAAGCGGGGATGCCTGACACGCTTCACCACGGGCAAAAGCAAGGCAAGGAAGCCGGTCATCTCAAAAAGCTGCACAGGAAAAGCACACACGGGCCCAGCCCCAAAAGGCAGCGAGACGCGGGCTGGGCTAGACGGGAAAAGTAACACCCAGTGAGGCTCAGAAGAGAGACCGCCACCTAGCGTCCTTTAATGTCACCCAATTAAAGGACAGCGTGTCAGCACCTATCTGCAGGTACAATAAGGACAGATAGCAACCATTAGAAGAATGACAACAGGTACGGGGAGTCATTCACAGACCACACAGAACTCCTGAAAGTGAGGCTGGGTGAAATGTCCCAAAAATGTCCCCATAAACAAGAGAACCGACCCTCAAAGGAACAACTGGTCGACCTCATAACCATGAAAGGACCGAGAGAGCGAGGTGGACATGTCAGAAAGCCGGGCGCCCAGCCTCCTCCCGGCCGAGGACCCTGCGACCAGCCGCTAGGAATGGAGAAGGGCAAGAAGAAAAAACTTGGAAAAAAAAAAATCTCGAGTCCAAGAAACCGGGGACCAGTGAACAGGGGAGCCGGGACCACCACCCTCCTCTCGGCCTCGACAACACGAGGCCCGCCGCTGGGCTCTCGCAAGACCGAGGGCAGGAGAAAGGGGCGGGGTAGAGCTCCGAGACCCCAACGAGTCCGGACCAGGGAGGCGAGGAAGCCGGCACCACGGCCTCCTCTCGGTCTCAGGATGGCAAAGCCCGCCACTGAGGACCGAGGGTTCCTGATAAGAGGAAGAAAATGAATAAAAAGCTCCGAGAGTCCGGAACAGGGAGGCGAGAAAGCCGGGACCACCGCCTCCTCTCGGCCTCAAGATGAGGAAGTCCGGCACTGAGGACCGATGGTTCTCGCAAGAGGAAAAAAAAAATGTCCGAGACCCCAGCGGGGAAGCCGGGATCAACCATCGCCTCCTCTCGGCCTCGGGTCGCCGGGTCCCAGGGCTCTTAGAAGAGAGAAAAGGCAAGGGAAAAGCAACTTTTAAAGCCGGGGTATTTCACCGATCCTGGGCCCGGGAGGACCCGACACCTAGCGGGGGTACGCGAACGACTGAAGCCTTCTGGTCGACCCGCTCGAGTCTCCCAGCACCCTCTCCAGCTGGTCCCGTCACTCGGTTCCATCCCCAACGCATGCACGCATGCACCCATGGGTGACTTCCGGCACAACCTCCTACACAGAGACCGTTCCCAAGCACGACACCGACTCCGGGACACACCCGCCTGCCAGGCCGGGACTCTCGTCACTCTTTCCGCCTCACAAAAGCCGTTTCGCCCCGTCCTCGTCACCGACCGAGGACCAGGAGAAAAAGGCCACCGCTAGGGGGGCGCCCGACAACCGACCGCCATAGATCGCTCGCTCGCCTCGCTCGCTCGCTCGCTCGCTCGGCCGCGGCGGCGGCGGGCGGCGTCTTCACCTTCTCTGGCGTGACAGCGTCCTCCCACGCTCACGCCCGGAGGTGGCACGGGCCCACAGCAGGACAGGGAACTCCCCTGTCGGTTCCCCCACCCCACCCCCGAACACGGTGAACGTGGGCCGGGCTGGACATTCGGGGCTACGAAAACGAAAGTACGACCGAGACCACAGGCAGCTAGGAAAACAGGGGCGAATCGATCGTTCGCTCGCTTGCTCACGGGAAACAAAGAGTGTGTCTGACAGGCCAGGGGCTTCTGCAACCATTAGGGCATGGTGAGAAGGAGGGACCGAGGGGGACCGAGGGGGACCGAGGGGGACCGAGGGAGGCGGCAACGGCAGTTCCCTGCCATCTAAGTCTCCTTTCACCATGGCCACTGCTTGCTTGCTTGCTTGCTTGCTTGCTTGCTTGCTTGCTTGCGGTTCTTTTTCTTCACCCCACTCCCCACACCCTCAGCCCACACTTCTCAGACTAAATACCGAGTCGGAGAAAATTAAAACAGCCGTGGAATAGTTTTTTTTAAAAAAATAATAATCATAATAATAATAATGAAATAAAAATAGTTTTGAAAAAAATCCCACTCGAATTTCATTTCCGGGAATAATATCGTCATAGTGATGTGTCATTTAGGACAGAAAAAATAAACAGGTCACTTTAGTCATTTCTTGGAGAGGGTCTGTTTCCCCACCACGATGGTTCTCACTTGCTGAGTTGCTGAAGATGATCTCCTGATCCTCGTGTTTTCAGTTTCTGAGTGCTGCTGACATGACAGACATGGGCCCTCACACTCGAGTTTATGAGACACTACTGAGAGCGTGGAGCCCATAGGACAAGGCTCTGGCTTTCCCTTCCCCTCCCACATAAGCCAGATAGATAAATAAATAAATGCCCAGCAGCAGAAGCATGAAAGCAGCTTCTCAGACCCTTTAGAGCTCCTGAGTACTGGGGTTACAGTCATGGCAGAGGATATGACTAGGCCAGGGCTCCCTTCACAACCACCATCCAGGCCTGCCTGCCTGCCTGCCTGCCTGCCTGCCTGCCTGCCTGCCTGCCTGCCTTCCTTCCTTTTTAAATGCCAGTTTACTAAAATTTTAGTTATTTTTAATTGCGTTGGGAGGCTAGAAATTTTTGGGTTTTCGGGAGAGGGCAGACATATGAAAGAAAGGAAGGAAGGAAGGAAGAAGGATCAGAGCAGTGAATATACAGGTACACAGTCCTTACACCAATGTTGACTGCAGATAGAAAAATAAAAGGAAGAAAAAAAAAATAGAACGTCACCAAAAGGACAGCCTGGTCTATAAAAATGAGTTCCAGGACAGCCAGGGCTATTCCATGAAATTGGCTGAGTTCGAATCAGCAATTTCCCAACTCCAACAAGAATGTTTACTACAGGAAAGGCAACAGATGTACACATCAAGGAAGGCCAGTGGAGCTGTAGGCACACCCTTCACACCCTTTGAAACTTCTCTGTCCCAAGGTCACAGAGTTAGGAAAGGAAAATAACAACACGTCACTGAAGTCATTCCTAGGCTAGGCCTTCCTTCACAACCATTTGAAAGGATCAGAGCACTGAATATACACACGCACGGTAATTACACCAACGTGGACTGGAAAGACACCTAAACTAACAGAGACACACACACACACAATCCATAGCATTTGCTGCCTAGCAGATAAAATGAATGCCAGTGTCAGTAGGCACACCCTTCACACCCCTTGAAACTTCTCTGTTGCAAGGTCACAGAGTTAGGAAAGGATCTTGATCTTGAACTTTCCTTAATAGTGAGTCTGTGTGTGTATATCACACTCAAGCCAAGTACCCCTCAGAGCTCATGGAAGACAAAACAGAGCTCTAGAACGGGGGGGGGGGGGGGGGGGGGGGGGGGGGGGGGAGGTTCACTCAAGAAAATGAAAGCAAAACCCTACACAAACCCTGGCACACAGTAAAATCAGTCCTATGAGGAAATTTGTAGCTCTAATTGCCTACTTTTTAAAAAGACTTCTAACCGGGTAATGGTGGTACACGCCTTTAATTCCAGCACTCGGTCTGGTCTCCAAGAGCTAGTTCCAGGACTGACTCAATTAGAGAGAACTAGAGAGAAACCCTGTCACAAAACAAACAAAGGAATAAAGTATTACATAAATACTTTATGGAAGAATAGATGGACAGATAGACAGACAGACAGACAGACAGACAGACAGACAGACCCACACCCCATCTTCTGCCTTCTGAAGGTACCAGGCTCTCTCACAGGGGTCAGGCAGAAACGTAGGCAGTGTATGTGTGTGATATCAAGCAAGCCTATATGTGATATATAGGGTATGATAGGATAATGTCAGTATTAAATTGGGGTAGGTCTCAGGAGCACAAGAACCCAAATCTGTGCTGTACTCCCTGTCACCAGAAGAGGGCACTAGATCCCCACCATGTGGTTTCTGGACATTCCAGAAATTCCATCTCTCCAGTTCTCATCCTTTCATTGTTCCTCCTGCATGCCTACACCTAGTGAAAGAGTGGGCACCTTTCCTCCCTGCTTGTGTGTATCTGTGTCTGTCACAGCCTGGATAGCCAGAGTGCCCGCCACCTCTGCCTGAGATAGATGTGACCGGCAGCCCTGGGGCTGGGGGAAAGGGAGAGAGTGGGTCCCCTGGAGAGCCTTGGGCAGAGGCTCTGTGGATTCCCTGGAGGAGGCCTGACCTCCTCTGAGGAGCCCATGGGGGAGGGGGAAAGGGAAGGTCAACCATTACAGCCCTGCCTGGCTTTTGCTTTGCTTTGCTT